>NW_028252219.1:0-70582 GCF_964263255.1 Lissotriton vulgaris
ATTTGCATTATGTACAATTGAGAAGTCATTGCAACTTATTTGCAGAAAAGGACTGAATCACCGCTGTCTTGTGTTGTAACCGCTCCAACTGGACTGGCAGCACATAACATTAAAGGGATTACTCTACATCGTTTACTGATGCTGCCAGTTGAGCATGATAAAAAATTGCATTACAACAAGCTATCTGGAGATGCGTGTTCTGAAGTTTCCAGAGTCCTGAAGAAAATGAAACTTCTTATCATTGATGAAGTAAGCATGGTCGCAAATCTAATGCTTGCTTTTGTGCATTTGAGAATGCAAGAAATTCTTAGAACAGAGTATGATGTGTTATTTGGAGGAAAACACATTATTGTTTTTGGAGATCTTTTGCAGTTGACTCCAGTAAAAGGACAACCAGTGTTTAAAATGCTCACGCATGAAGATACCAGGAAGTCCCTTGGAAGCATTGGAAACGTTAATATATGGTTACATTTTAAATATGCAGAACTGTTTCAAAATATGCGACAGGCAAAGGATGAAGATTATAAAACATATTCTACAAGATGTAAGAATCCGAAAAGTAAGTGAGCTTGGGAAAGAAGCTTTACATGCTCGATTAATTTCAAATTTGTATCCAAATGAAAACATTCTTCCAGAGAATATTTTTAAGAAATTTACTGAGGAGAAATCTGGGATATGTTTGATGCCAACTCTGCAAGAATGTTCCATGTTCAACAACAAAATGTTAAAGTTAGAAAATGAAGAGATTGTGAAACTGGAAGCAATAGATAAAATAGAACATATGGGTGCAACAATTGTTTTGTCAGAAAATTTGAAAACAAAATTTGATTCATTAGAGAAAAGTATATCTAAAACAGCTGGTTTTGAAAAGACTCTGAATGTGTGTTTTAATTGTCGTATCATTTTGAGAAGGAATTTAAATGTTGAAAGAGGTCTGGTAAATGGAGCAATGGGTCATGTTGTTGATTTTGTGAATTATAGAAATAGAGATGGAATTGAATTTTTAAAAATAAAATTTGATGGCATTGAGCAAGTACAACAAATTAGTCGTTGTTCTGCTAGATTTCTGCTTGTAAAAGACTTATATGTTCGCCGAAAACAGTTTCCTGTTTGTTTGGCATATGCGGTGACAATTCATAAATTTCAAGGTTTAAGTGTAGATAGTGCTTTGGTGAACATTGGAAGTTCTGTGTTTAAAGAGGGTATGGCATATGTGGCATTAGCACGAGTCAGAACTTTATCAGGATTGTACTTGATTGAGTGTGATGAGACAAAGATTTGTGCAGATCTAGATTGTGTTAAAGAATACAATAGGTTAAGAAGAGAGTATGCTCCACATTTGCCTCAATATCCTCTGTTTGAAAAACGTGTGGTAGGCCGAAAAAGAAGAAATGAGAATAATTGCAGTGAGGTAGTAGCAAAAAGACAAAAAGTAGATGAAACTGTAATTGTAAGCAGAAAGAAAAAGGATTCTGTTCAAGATGTTGTTGGATTTCAATTTGAAAACAGTTCTGGTGTCAACTGCTATGCTAATGTAGTGGTTAATGTTGTTTTTTTCTTAAAACTTTACAAGAACAGATTGTTGAAAATCGGGATTAAAGATTCTGTGGTTTATTGAATTCTGTGTTTCAGAAATGTAGCAGTGATAGAGCAAAAATAGAAAGTGTTTCCGAAATTCAAAATCTTTTAGATGTATGTTCAGGTCAAAAAAAAAATCACAAAATATTCAGCAGGATTGTCAGGAATTTTTAATGTATATGTTTGGTGTATTGGAAGATGAAGGTGTAAATGTAGAAACTCTTTTCAGACTTTCTTATCAATGGCAGCATGACTGCGACAATTGTAGTTTATCAAGTAGTACTAGAATAGGCACTGAAAGATTTATATATTTGTCTTTACCAGACTGCAAATCAGTGTCTTTTAATAATCCACTTAAAGCAGCTGATCATAATATGGTTTGTTCCCAATGTAAGTGTCCAATGCTGTCCATATTATTTATACAAACTTATGGACAGTATGTCATTAATGTTTCAACGATGTAGATCTGTTGGAACTAGATTGACAACTTCTATTAAAAATTTCGTGGCTTCTCAGTTATCAATTTCAGGAAGAACCTTTGAGTGATGTTACTGACCATGTCAGGAGTGATGTAATATGTGACATCATCAGCAGTGCATTGCAGGCGCGCAAGTTATAGTGAGTCCAACTAACTATAACGTGGGAATTTCAATGGTTTTATGTCAGTAAAATTTCCAGCTAACTATAACTGGTGTGAAACCTACGTTTTTTTTCAGTGAATTTATTAGGTTTTTTAAATGCTAATTCCTAACTATAACTGGTCTTCAACCTATGGTTTTTTCAGTGAATATATATATATATATATATATATATATATATATATATATATATATAAATATATATATATATATATATATATATATATATATATATATATATATATATATATATATATATATATATATATATATATACATTACCTACTGGCGGTCGCCAGTAGGTAGTTATAGTTAGGATTTTTTTCAATGTTAAATCTCAAAATTCTATTTGGAATAACTTTGGCACCGGTTGACGAATCTGCCTGAAAATTTCATGAAAATGGCCTCGTCGAGCTCCGGTCCTTCCCTGAAAGTTTGGGGGGGATACAATAAGCGGGGGCCGAGATAAAAGGGGGGTCCCAAAACGCGTTTTCCCCATGTTCATTTCCATAGGGCGGTCGATTTCACTTTTAGCCCGAACGGCTGAATGGATTTACACCAAACTTGGCAAAATTGTAGGGACTGGTAGCCCGATGTGCCTTTGCTATGTCTCAAGATATGTGCTCCAGTGGATTTTGAGTAATTTAGGTTCAAAAAAATATATACATCTATAGCAGCGCACCGGTGCGCGCACCAGGGAGCGCTCCGGGCGCGTGACGCGAGGTGCGCATGGAAAGCTGATTGGCTCTCGGGTGTCTGTAAACATTCGAAACAGTCCAGAGCGGTCGCCATCTTGTGTCTCGGTAAAATCGAGACATAAGAGGTGGCTAAAACAAAGTGGGAACTGACCATAAGGCGTCAGGGATAGACCCCTTTGACCCCCTAGGTTTGATGTGGGGGCTATAAAAGGGCCCCGCGGGGCATTTAAAATTTTTTTTTTTTTTTCGTTTTGCGCGGGGGAAGCGCCCGGTGCGCGCACCGGGGAGCGGCCCTGGGAGCGTACTATGAGGAAAAAAGGTGACAGAGTTTTTAAAAAATGAAGTTTGGATTTAGAAATTGGAGGTAGTTCTAAAAAGAACTTTTTTTTTTCTTCTTTTTGTTGTTTTATATTTTTTTTGTGTTTTTTGAACTTTTTGAACTTTTTTTGGCTTTTCAAAACAGTTTTATATTTTTTTTGTATTTTTTTAGGGGGAGAAACAAAAAAAGGGAATTGAAACTGGCTCAACTGGAGCAAAAAAACAAAAAACCCCAAAAATTACTTCTTTTTGGGGCACTTGTGATTATCACCTGCAAGGACGATGAGTTTCACACTTTGTTCCCCATAGGAGATAAGCTTGCCACAAGCAGTGCAAGTAATTTTAAAATCAGCAAATCTCGGCTGAATGCAAGGCATCACCTCGGATGTTTCTGGTTCCGAGGAAGTGGGTTGGTTTCTTTGGGAGGGGGTCCTTGATGAATGGGGGAGGTTACTGGCCAGTTCCCGGAACTCTGCACGAGAGTAGTTGTTTGGATGCTTTCTTGTCATGTGCCGAATCATGGTATAGTTACCAAAAGAATATTTCTTATTTGGGTTGCCCCGTGAAAGTTCATCATTGCAGATGAGGCAAGTCACTTTGGGCGCATTCACCTTTTTTTTCCCCTCTGGAATTGAAAAAAACTGCCAAATAAAGTGTGGTTTGGGTTTGTAAGGTGTATTTTCTTCTGGCAGCCATCTTCTTCTCCCCTCCTCCTCTTCCTCTTCCTCTTCCTCCTCCTGTTCTTGACCACCAATATAATTTGGAGCTGGTCCTCTTGGTTGTTGTGGTGGTGGTGGTGGGGCAGATGCACCAGCTGATGCTACTAATGAAGCCATTATTTAGAGCAAAAAAGTAGACAGAGCAACAAACAGGTCTTCCTCAGTCAAAGGACAAAGTCAGAATAAGGAAAAAAGGTGGGGTCTTTCATCATTTAGAAAAAAAAACTGTCCTGAACCAATGAGAAGTGTTATTTTCAGGTCACAAGACCAGGGGCTTCATCATTATGAAACCAAAACTGTTATGAACCAATGAAAAGTGTTATTTTCTGCTCACATGACCCGACGCGCTTACGCTACGCGCCCGGGGCGCGCCCGGGGGCGCGCCCCGGGTCGCGCAGCGTAAGCGCGTCGGAAGTTTACGTTGTGCGATCGTATTCGCTCGAGTACTTCCGGGTGCGCTTACGCCGTGCGTATCACGCGGTCGCGGCTACGCGATACGTCACGATCATGTTTTCGTTTGCGATATTGGCGCTCACGGGGCGCTCCCCGGAGCGCGCCCCGGGGCGCTTTGTAAAAATACGCTTTTCTGGGCGCTCCCCGGGGCGCGCTCCGGGAGCGCTCCCCAAAATAATTAAAAAAAAAAAAATTGGGATAATTGTAGGGACAGGTAGCCCTATTCTGAAGTGGTTTGTAAAAAACATTAACTTTAGAAAAATATGTATTGTGCTACATTGGGCTTAATATATGTTAGAGCCAAAATGTAGCCCAAATGTAGCCCAAAGTAGCCCAATGTAGCCCAAAGATGGCCACCAGAGATCAAAAATTGAAAATGTAGCCCAAAATTCAACTAGATGTAGCCCAACTGTAGCCCAATGAGAGAATGTACCAGAGTGTTAAAAAGAACAACTAGAGTGCTAACAGTCTTATTTATAAAGTGAAACTTATAGTTAGGAATTAGCATTAAAAAAACCTTTGAAATTCACTGAAAAAAACATAGGTTTCACACCAGTTATAGTTAGGAATTAGCATTTAAAAAACCTATTAAATTCACTGAAAAAACCATAGGTTTCACACCAGTTATAGTTAGGAATTAGCATTTAAAAAACCTATTAAATTCACTGAAAAAACCATAGGTTTCACACCAGTTATAGTTAGCTGGAAATTTTACTGATATAAAACCATTGAAATTCCCACGTTATAGTTAGTCGGACTCACTATAACTTGCGCGTGCAATGCACTGCTGATGACATCACATATTACATCACTCATGACATGGTCAGTGACATCACTCATGACATCACTGATGACAACATCCTTGTGACACAGTGACAGACCTCCTTTCACTGTAAAGTAACCTTTGAAACACATATTCAAAAATAGAAACTAACATTAACAAAAAAGTGGATATACCCATACCAGTTACAACAACCAATTCAGTAATTTCACCATCTATATACAAATTCACACATTCACCAACAGTTTTATGTATTCAGTCATACATATACTCACTCATCATATGTAGTGATACCCCTATTCATTCTGTTACACACCGACAGTCATCAAAAACTTACTCATACATATACTCACACATGCAAATAAACTAATAAACATCCATTTATTTGCATATACAACTATACACACATTAGCACATTACTTCTAAGGAAACTTGCACATACTTACTCTCTTAAACAATCACTTATAGAAACACATACTTATTTAAACAGGAACTCTTTCAATCTCTCACTCTCACATATACTCACTTATATACATCAATTCTCATATATACAAGATTAAAACATATGTAGTTACTCATAAAGACACTAGTGAGAGAGGCATTCACTCTCTAACACACACATATACACACTCATCCACCCATACAATCCTACACAAATGCTGTCTTCAAAACACATACAAACAGTGAGTCAGTCATTGATGCATCTATGTGCTAAGTAACAGCCCCACCAAACCATACAGACACTCATACTGATACTAAAAAAGCATCTAATAACCCATATACACACACATGTAGCTACTCACCAACCCATGCAGCCACTTATACACAAAGTAAAACACTGATACATATATTTAAATATTTAAACATTACTCGCTAATATATGTATTCACTAAGATACACTTAATAAGCCAGTTAACCAATCAATTTTTTTTAAAAAAACATCCATTTAGACACTTATTTAAACATTTATTCTTCCATCGACCTTAACATATACATATATAAAATATATTTATTTTTCAGAAAGACACACATTCACTGGACGATGTCATGAGTGATGTCATTTGAGATGTCATCAGTGATGTCATGAGTGATGTCACTGACCATGTCATGAGTGATGTAATATGTGATGTCATCAGCAGTGCATTGCACGCGCAAGTTATAGTGAGTCCGACTAACTATAACGTGGGAATTTCAATGGTTTTATATCAGTAAAATTTCCAGCTAACTATAACTGGTGTGAAACCTATGGTTTTTTCAGTGAATTTAATAGGTTTTTTAAATGCTAATTCCTAACTATAACTGGTGTGAAACCTATGGTTTTTTCAGTGAATATATATATATATACATATATATATATATATATATATACATATATACATATATATATATATATATATATATATACATACATACATATACATATATATATATATATATATATATATATATATATATATATATATATATATATATATATATATATATATATATATATATATATATATATATATATATATATATATAACTAAATAGCAATTCTAAGCATATTCAAACAGTTATACTATCAATAAAGGGAAAGTCAAGGAGGATGAAAAACTTCTTGTTGACTAGGAGTGTGAGTAAAATAATTTTTAGCACTATCATTAAAGAACATTGTAACAGGTGACCATACACTTAAAGGTTTTACAGCAAGAAATACAATGTAAACATATGATGTATCTAAACTATGATTAGGAAAAATTGCAAAAATAATTTGGTGGAATCCTTCCAATTTAGGGTAATCTGCTGAAAAGCAACTGCTATTAATACGTCTAGAATCTGCACATTAACTGAGCACATAGTCAAATCAGTAGATAAACTTCCTAAAATTATATTAGCAATAGACAAGGGAACTGTGGAATGAAAAATTAAGTTAATCTGAGTCCAAATGCTCACCCAAAAATTATAAACATAACGACAAGTAAAAGGTAGATGTTTTAAATCAGCACGTTCAGAAGAGCAGGTCCAACATGTGTCTGAGAGATCAGTGCGAATTTTATGTTGGCCCATAAGGGATAAGAGATGTCTACTATAAATAAAAAAGAGCACTGGTATATTATTTGCCTCTCGAGAGGACTTCCTGATTATGGTCATATCCTATTTCATAATTGAATAGACCATTCCACATCAGGATCTTGTTCCCAGGATAGTTCTACCTTAGTTTTCTCCCTATCATTGTTAGACACAAGTAAATGAGAATAAAGAGTGGATGCTTTGGGATGCGTGAGGAGAAGGGCGTGTAAACGTTTAGCAGAAGTAGATGCAGAAGGGAGAGAAAAAGTAAAGTGAGCATATGACGAGCAAAGAGCTTGTTGTAAAGTCTATGTTTAGTTTGCAAAGAGGAGGGAAAGCCAAAAAGAAGACTGGCTTGTGAAAAAGGTATCACCTCTTTCTGTTTAAATAATTGATACACCCAAATTAGGCCTTTTTGTCTCCAGGATCGCAAATAAAAGGGTTCACCACAAATCAATATGAATTTATTGTGCCAAATCATAGAATTAAGGAAAGTGTCCTAAAGGAAGGGGGTAGAGGATGAGATCGACTCTAATAAATTACAATAATATTTGAGGACAGGAGTAGATAGCGTTTGTAGTTTGCAGGTAAAAAAATAAGTATTCTTGAAAAGAAAAAAGGAGAAAGATAAGCTTGATCAAGCACAAACCAAATTGCATCATTTTAATAGTGTCATGGCAGCCACACCAAGAAAGGTACTATTCGCTAGTTAATGTGGAAAGTTTCTGAATACATTTTTCCGTACACATGGAGATTGAAGATCTAATAGATTGGGTGAAATATAAGCTGAAATATGTTATGTGTTGAGGATTCCATACAAAGTTTGATATAGTAAAATCTGATTTAAAAATAATCTTAGTCAAAGGTAGTATCTCTCAATTATCATTGTTCAGCTTGAATCCAGAGACTGATGCATAAGAAGTTATTTCTTGTAACAACAGAAGGAGAGAAGATTCGGGTTGTGAGATAAATATTAACACATCGTCTGCATATGCTGCCAGTTTAACATGGTGGGTATTGAAAACAAATCCATGAATGTCTTGATTTTTATGTATTTTAGATAAAAAAGGGTTCTAAAGCTAGGTTAAAAAGAAATGGGAAAATAGTGTAACCTTGCCAAACACCTTTACCTAAATTAAAAGGGAGAAGTAAGGCCATTAGCAAAAATAGCAGCACATGGACGGGAATACAGAATAAAGATTAAAGATATAATTTTTGGTCCAAAACCAACACATTAGAATGTTTGAAAATTGAAAGGCCAGTAAACTTGATCAAATGCTTTTTCTACATCTACGGCAATTCCTGCAAGAGATTCGGAAATGTGGGACGTTTTTGATAAGATGTCAAAAAACAAACGCGTATTATCAGAAATAAAACAACCCTTGACAAAACCCGATTGTTGCTCACCTAGTAATTTGGGGAAATATGATTCCAATCGTAGGGGTAGGGCGTTAGAGAAAATCTTATAATCAGTTTCTGCTGTGAATCTATTATCAACTCAATATTTAGTTTATCATGTTTAACCTTAAGATAATTGTTAATAATTAACCAGATTTGTTCTGGCCACCATGAAACTGTGCACTAGACTTTAATAAATAAAGTGAAGCATTATCTTTCAACTCCTTATTCAATTGAAACTTAGCGTTAATAAGCTCAGATAAACACTCTTTCGTTTCATAAGAGTAATAGGAATGCTCCAGTCTCATAGGGCCCGATTCACAGAAGTAACTTAAGACAACATCCTAAACTTACTACTTATGGCATTCACAGAAGTTAGGATTTTGTCTTAAGTTTGTCTTAAGACAAACTTAAGACAGACTTAAGACAGACTTAAAACAAACTTAAGACAATGTTGCTGCCTTTTTTGGAACAAGGGCGAACTGGAGCCCATGCAGGGGGAAGCCAGTTCGAGGTTTCGGTCAACAGCGCACAAAACGGGGCAGGTTCCGCTATGGACATATGCAATTTTGAAAAGGCTGTGATTACAATTTGTTTGGAGGCGCGCCCACTGGGTGAATACAAGGACACTACATCACCCATAATTCCATGCAAGAGGCCACGCCTAGTAGACGGGTGATACAATTATCGTATGTGCCTTTATGAGCGCTTCCAGCCTCCTGTGCCCAAAAACGCCACTGAAGAAAGGATCACTCCTGAAACGCATCTGGCTTTAACTATTGACTTTAATTATTGCTGTCCTGATGGTTCCAGCTGGCAGGCTGCCTTCCAATAAAAGTGGACCTTATACTTACCCTCGTGTGGCTCTATTTCAAAGGGGTTCCTGTGCGTGTGGATTTACAGACGGCCTTTCCGGTCATGAATTTGAGCCCACCGCCTTTTGGCGGGTCGATGGCGGCATCACAGTGTTGCTGCCATTTTTGGAACGAGGGCGTACTGGAGCCCATGCAGGGGGAAGCCAGTTCGAGGTTCCGGTCGACAGCGCACAAAGCGGGGCAGGTTCCGCTATGGACATTTGCAAATTTGAAAGGCTGTGATTACAAGTTGTTTGGAGGCGGGCCCACTAGGGAGAATACAAACACTACATCACCCATAATTCCTTGCAAGAGGCCACGCCTAGTTGGCGGGTGATACAATTATCGTATGTGCCTTTATGAGGGCTTCCAGCCTCCTGTGCCCAAAAACGCCACTGAAGAAAAGATCACTCCTGAAACACGTCTGGTGTTAACTATTGACCTTAATTATGGCTGTCCTGATGGCTGCCTTCCAATAAAAGTGGACCTTATACTTACCCTTGTGTTCTATTTCACAGGGGTTCCTTTGCGTGTGGATATATATATATATATATATATATATATATATATATATATATATATATATATATATATATATATATATATATATATATATATATATATATATATATATATATATATATATATATATATATATGTATATATATATCACCTCCAATCTCTTCCCTGCAAAAAGAAGAGTGTGACCAACTACGGGGGATACAAACAGTTGGCTTTTAATGTTAATACATGCGCTGGCAAGTAAAAGGGTCCCTGAAACGTTAGGCAGACGCGTTTCAGACTTTGTTTGTCCTTCCTCAGTGCCTGTTTCCAAAGTGTCCTTCTTGTTACTAGGGGTTCAGTGCTCCGTTCTTTTTAGAGCCGTGGCCACTTCCTTTCTCGTGACCACTCGCCCCGCCTTTGCCTCACAGGTGTCAGGCACCTCGCGCTGCTCCTGCAGCTCAACAGCATGCTGGGTGATGTAGTCCACCGATTGCGCTCCTACAGTGAAGAGTCAGCAAAGACAGCAAGTGCTGCCCTCCAGTCTCGCTGGATAGTGTTACAGCACCAATGCAGCAGTCACTCCGCAGGTAAAAGCCAGCCTTTTTCCCCCTTCTAAGGCAGGTCCGTTCTGCCTCCTCTCTCCCCATGCACCAATCTTCTCCAAAAGGGAAATCCTGCACCGGGGGGGCGACGCATATGCAGTTGTATGCCGGTTCCAAAAGGGTTTGTAGGTTTTTTATGCGTTGCTCCTGAACGAGAGTGGGTCACGTAGCCAGCATTTCCTACTCGCTGGCAATACTTCACCGCCAATCTCTTCCCTGCAAAAAGAAGAGTGTGACCAACTACGGGGGATACAAACAGTTGGCTTTTAATGTTAATACATGCGCTGGCAAGTAAAAGGGTCCCTGAAACGTTAGGCAGACGCGTTTCAGACTTTGTTTGTCCTTCCTCAGTGCCTGTTTCCAAAGTGTCCTTCTTGTTACTAGGGGTTCAGTGCTCCATTCTTTTTAGAGCCGTGGCCACTCCCTTTCTCGTGACCACTCGCCCCGCCTTTGCCTCACAGGTGTCAGGCACCTCGCGCTGCTCCTGCAGCTCAACAGCATGCTGGGTGATGTAGTCCACCGATTGCGCTCCTACAGTGAAGAGTCAGCAAAGACAGCAAGTGCTGCCCTCCAGTCTCGCTGGATAGTGTTACAGCACCAATGCAGCAGTCACGTTAGGCAGACGCGTTTCAGACTTTGTTTGTCCTTCCTCAGTGCCTGTTTCAAAAGTGTCCTTCTTGTTACTAGGGGTTTCAGGGACCCTTTTACTTGCCAGCGCATGTATTAACATTAAAAGCCAACTGTTTGGTGAAGTATTGCCAGCGAGTAGGAAATGCTGGCTACGTGACCCACTCTCGTTCAGGAAACGCATAAAAAACCTACAAACCCCTTTTGGAACCTGCATACAACTGCATATGCGTCGCCCCCCCGGTGCAGGATTTCCATTTTGGAGAAGATTGGCGCATGGGGAGAGAGGAGGCAGAACGGACCTGCCTTGGAAGGGGGACAAAGGCTGGCTTTTACCTGCGGAGTGACTGCTGCATTGGTGCTGTAACACTATCCAGCGAGACTGGAGGGCAGCACTTGCTGTCTTTGCTGACTCTTCACTGTAGGAGCGCAATCGGTGGACTACATCACCCAGCATGCTGTTGAGCTGCAGGAGCAGCGCGAGGTGCCTGACACCTGTGAGGCAAAGGCGGGGCGAGTGGTCACGAGAAAGGGAGTGGCCACGGCTCTAAAAACAACGGAGCACTGAACCCCTAGTAACAATATATATATATATATATATATATATATATATATATATATATATATATATATATATATATATATATATATATAAATCCACTAGTTGCTCGTAAGCAGGACCCGCACTAAGGAATTTGCAGCAAACTTTCTTTTATTCCAAGTTCACGCTACGCGTTTTGACACAAACTGTGCCTTGATCACATGTTTACCATACTGCCAAAGTCGACATGTTAGATACAAAAATAATAAACATCAATGAGGTCAAGGGAAAGGTCATGTGACATTCAACAGTAAAATATTCCGCCATCTTGGACCAGTACATTAATAATGAAACGTAGGTATTAATCATTCACTGTGAATACATCATAATCTTGGCGTGCAGTAAATGCCTACAGAAATAATCATTTTCTCTTAGTAAATAAGTCAACATGCATTTTGTTAATAAAACCACAAAATGAAAAACAGTTGCGAGTATGACCAAAGATCGTCCTGTGTTGAGTGCTTACATTCAATTTTTCTCGGTCTAGTGCCCCAGACATAAACACTCAAATGTCAACTCAATAGTATCTATATATTCGGTCTAGTGCCGACACCGTCTGCAGGCCAATTTATGCATTCCCCAGGAAACTCCAAATATTCCATTAAGATTTCTATCAGGAGGAATCTCCATTGAGCACCCAGCCAAAGAATATGGCCAAAACCAAGCCCATTGTTAAGAATATTCTCTAAAAAAGTGAAGCCCAAGAAAGCTCATATCCTAAAGGAATTTTGTGTGTAACATACCGGAATTGGTCAGATACTAGTGCAAAAAAGTGATGTTTCTTATCTCACAAAAGTGATATGGTGTCTTCCTTTCATCTGAAGAAAAGGGTAGGGAAACCATGCACTGTACGTGAAAAAAGTGAATTCTCCCTTCCTTTCCTCCTGCAAGAAACATAGCAAAACATACAATAAAATATTTACAAAGGATTATTACAATTAAAATAGTTAAGCACAGATTAGCAGTACTATTTCATAAACATTGATGCAAACATTTCTATGCCTACATCATGGTGATACTATTCTACAGACTTCTTACTTGACAGATTTCTTACAAATAATTCCATACACTATTTCTCATGGCGGTAAGATGCAAGTTCCTCATCTACGTTGTGTCCTCCAGGGAATCTAGTTTCGAGCTCCATAATCCATCTGGATTCTCTTTTCCTAAGGGTAAGTTCTCGGTTGCCCCGTATCTAAGTAGGGTGGTGTTTGATTGATGGACCTCATGGAAGTGTCTTGCAATGGGGTACCGACTATCTACATGTGTGATAGCTCTAAGATGTTCTTGCATGCGTTTTTTAACCATGCAGATGGTACTAACCTCATATCTGTGTTTGCATGGACACTCAAGGACGTAGATGACATAGTTAGTGTTACATGTCAAAAACTGCATTATTTTTCTACGTTCCGGATTCCCAGGGATTTCAACTTCCTTTACCATGAAACTAGCATTGCGCGCCCTGCAGTGTCCACAGGGATAGAAGCCTTTAAGACCTTGTATGTGCTCTTTTCTGTTCTCAGATAATTCTCCCTTTATCAGAATGTCTCTCAAGTTTCTACCTCTTCTATAGGTAATTTGAGGTCTTTCTTTAAGAAGTAGGCCTACTATGTTATCTGCCTTCAGGATTTTCCAATTGTTTGTCAATGTGGGGTTTAGGAATGAGAGTTTCAGGTCTTTTAACATCTGCTACTTTGTTTGCAGATTTCCTCAGGACCCATTCGGGGTAGCCCCTTTCTCTAAATCTTGCTAGCATGGTTTCCTGTTCAATAGCAAAACCTTTATCACTGCTGCAGTTCCTTTTGGCCCTCAGTAACTCGCCATATGGAATACTCCATTTAAGTGGATCTGGATGAGCACTGAGGGCATGAAGTAAGCTATTCCCGGCTGTGTCTTTTCTGTGAAGTTTGGAACCTAGGTTACCATTGACAACTTCAATTTCAGTATCCAGAAATTCTATACACTTGTTACTGATGTTATATGTCAGGTGTATATTGTACCCATTGGTATTGAGTTTGTCATTGAACCTTATTCGGTCCTCATCTGTCCCTCGCCAAACAACTTATTTACTATGAGAAAATGATTATTTCTGTAGGCATTTACCCCACGCCAAGATTATGATTTATTCACAGTGAATGATAAATACCTACGTTTCATTATAAATGTACTAGTCCAAGATGGCGGAATATTTTACTGTTGAATGTCACATGACCTTTCCCTTGAATTCATTGATGTTTATTATTTTTGTATTTAACATGTCGACTCTGGCAGTATGGTAAACGTGTGATCAAAGCACAGTTTGTGTCGAAACGCGTAGCGTGAACTTGGAATAAAAGAAAGTTTGCTGCAAATTTCTGAGTGCGTGTCCTGCTTACGAGCAACTTGTGGATTTATTGAAATGTTCGGCTGTAAGGTCCGCTGAATTTACGCGCCACTTAAGGGAGTAAGGATCTCGGAAGGACCCTTCCTGTTTCACATATATATATATTGACAGTACTTACCCAGTGGCGCGCCACTTCAGAGACTTCCACCAAAGTAATAATAGCAGTCTCAGGTATTGGGTTATCGATGCGGTCATTAACAACAGAAGGGGTGGAGACAGGGATGCCAGGCTCAGGAAACTTGAAACAAAGTATATTCTTCTGCTTAATACGAAGGTGCCTAATGGACTTAACGTGACAGAGGACCTCCACACTTGCTTGCTCTAATTAAGTATGATAGGGTTGTGTGCTCTCCCCCCCGTGAGTGATGTCCTCGTCAATCGCCCGGCTGGGCGATGACTGGGGTGGACCTCGAGGGGGCTGCGAGCACACACCCATTGTTATTAATTGGTACAAAACGTAATGCTGCTTAGAGAGGATCATTAATTTTGATTATTATTTTCACTGTGCACTGTTTTAACCTTGTTAGGAATTAACATGAAGAGGTTTATAACAGAGTTCCTAACATTTGTTGTTTTGTTTAATATTTAGGGTAGGGTTTTGGGTCATTAAGACCAACCTCACATTTATTTACTTTTTGCACTAGATACTAAGACATGGCAATTATGGCACCCAAATGTTTGCAACGCTATAAAATATATGTGAATTGTTTGTATTTTAATGTGAACATGGAGTCCGTCCCAATATGGGGAGAGAACAGTATACGCGGTCGAATAGGGATACAATATTGTTGAGGACCGTTCTGGACCTTCTATCCTATATCATCTAGGTTGAGAAATATTATTATTTGTGAAATTTGAATGTGGACCCAGGAACTGATAAGTATGCATAATTGCACAGTAATGCTAGATTTGCACATATTTAGATGATGCACTTTAAGCACGGTATGCACTTTATAGTGTCAGCACGTAGCACTTTATAGTTACTTATTCGTTATTCCTTGGTCTGAGTCTCAACTCGGGAGCATACAGAGTAAGCTGGTAGGAAGGCCAGGAATTTAATAATGAGATTTTTTTAATACGGTTTTAATATTTATAACTGTTTTATGAATCGTATTTATTATTTAAACAGTGGTCCCATTTATTGTATCCTGACCAATAATGCACTAGGACTCTTCACTTAAAATATGAGAATTGTGTAATTATGTATTTTACAATGATTTCCAAAGGAACGAGTAATGGATTTTGATTCGAAATGAAGATATTACTTTAGCGAAATTCACATGTATTTTTAGGTGTATTTTACATCCATTTTGAAAATTGATGTGATTTTGTTGGGTACTACGCCAAGTATGTCTTCTATGTTTACACGCGTTTTTGCACAGGTGATTTTAATTTAATTTTATCACGTACTAGCACTTTAAAAGGTGTACCTTGAAGTTCAATCGCTGTCATGTGATCAAGGTTCCGCTGAGCCGAAACGTCTGTGACACTTTCTGCTGAATAAAAGTTCGTAAACACCTCTAGGTCCGTGTCCGGTGTCCTACTTGCTGGCTGAGGAAGCAGCGTATGCTTGAGCGATACGGAGTTCACTGTTAAGGCTGCCTGGACTGACCAAAATTCAAAGCTAATGGCATTGGCGAAGTAGTGGCTTAATTTCATTTGATGAATATAAATATCTAAAGAAAGACTATCCAGTCATCCCCAGCTTCTACCTTCTGCCTAAGGTGCACAAGGATGCCCTTGTGCCCCCTGGCAGGCCAATAATATCGGCCATAGACAGCTCCACGGAATGTATTTCCCGCTATATTGACTACTTCCTACAAGAATGGGTAAAGAGCTTGGGTTCTTATGTCAGAGACACAACTGACTTTTTGTGCAAACTGGCCTCAATTACTTGGGATGATGAACTATTGCTTATTACCATGGATGTAACTTCATTGTACACATCAATTCGACACTGCGATGGTATTAAAGCAGTCGAGTATTACCTTAGCAAACGCCCCATTGAATGCTTACAGCATAACAAGATGATTGTTGGTATGTTGAAGATTTGTTTGGAACAGAACTTTTTTATTTTCAATAACCAAATATACCAGCAATTGAGAGGGGTGGCTATGGGGGCCTGCTTCTCCCCTAGCTTCGCTTGTCTGCATATGGGGCTATGGGAGGAGAAGGTCCTTATGGGTGACCACATGGAAACCATGCAAAACAAGGTTATGCTCTACCTAAGGTATATTGATGATCTGTTTTTTATTTGGAGAGGGTCGCAGGAAGAGGCTACTGATTTTGTGAAACAGTTGAATATGAACAGTTTGAACCTTGAATTCACATCACACATTGACAAAGAAAAGGTCACTTTCTTAGATGTGGAGGTCTTTATCAAGGATGGTACTCTGCAAACTAGGCTACACAGAAAACTAACTGCTGGCAATACAGTCCTACACGCCAGCAGTCAGCATCCCCAACACCTGATCCGCAGCATCCCCTATGGGGAAATGCTGAGATTGCGGAGAATTTGCAGCTCTGACTTGGAGTGTGACCTGGCACAACAAGCTAGCAAAGCCAGGTTTCTGCAAAGAGGTTACAGTAGTACTCTAATAGAGGGAGCCATTAGACGTACTAGGAAAACCACGAGGGAGGATGCACTAATGCCTAAAACTAAACCCAATGCAGAATGTGGTAACAGTGAGCAAATTCAATCTAGAGCCATTGTAACCTACAGTAACCAGCATTCCCAGATTAGGAAAATTCTAAACAAGAACTGGAACCTGGTCAGAGGTGACCCTATAATAGGTGACCTGGTACCAGACAAACCTAGCATAACTTTTCGCAAACCTCCTAGCCTTGCCAGTGCCCTAGTCAGCAATATGTTAGAACCCACAAAATCCTGGATGGATCAGATTACTGGTTTCAAAAAGTGTCTTACTTGTAAAGCTTGTCGCCACGGGATTAACAAGACTCAGGTCCCACGCCCTTTTTCAGACAAACCCTTTATCATCAACAAAAGATTAACATGCAGGACAGAATACGTTGTCTATGTCCTGCAATGCCCTTGTGGACTACAATATGTGGGGAGTATGCGCCCACCTGCCCACAAGCGCATCTTGCAACATCTTAGGGCAATTTCCGGAAAGGATCAGGCCTACCCAGTGGCTAGACACTTTGAAACCACACATAATAGTGACCCCAGCAGCTTGCAATATTTCCTTGTGGACTCGGTCTTGCCTCTAAAAAGAGGGGGCAACCGAGACGCAAAACTGCGCCTTCTGGAAACCAGGTTCATTCTTGAATTTAACACAAAGAGCCCCGGGGGTTTAAATAACAGCGAGGATCTTTACACCTGCCTCTAGCTACAAAATATATCTGCTGAGAATAGTAATTTCCCCTAACCGACTCTCAATCTGTTTTTATCGGACTCCGCTACCTGCTGTTAACTGTAGCATGTTTTTAACTACTAGTATTAGCACTTATTCACTTTAAAAACACTTTCTGATCTACAGTAACCATAAGAGGTTGACTTAAAAGTGCATGTCCTTATTATCTTTATTTAGTTTGTGCAGTTTTTTTGTGTATGCCCACTGGGGCGCAATTATCTCTCTTGTGTGGAGACATGTGTTTTTACAAGTGATAAATCAGGGCTCCTGAAATTACATGTGTTATATATACTGATTAAATTGTGTATATATATGGAGTATAAACGACGAAATTAATGAAATTACTATGGATTAATAACTTTTAAACCATGTGTATATATATGAAATGAAATTTATTTATTTATTTATATACATTTTAAAATAATAATATTTATACTCTACCATTGCATTTATGCACATTGGAACCCGTTGGGCACTATGTCCTTTATTCTTGTTTGATTAAACACAGGATGTCTTCACTGTCTATGATTTGAAAAAAATGTATTCTGCACATCTGAAATGAATTACGCATTAGCACTTTATAAACCCTTGTTTGTATTCATGACACTCTATGTGAACAAGCCTCTCTCGAGGTGAAACGCATCATGGCGAAATTGCAGGCTGTAACTTTGGCACGAAATAAATTGCACTGAGAAAGTGCACTCAACTTGTGGTCTCGCTTTCGTTGTTCTGCGTGGAAGGCAGTGTGAAATACGACGACCGTTTGGACATATATATATATATATATATATATATATATATATATATATATATATATATATATATATATATATATATATATATATGTATTACCTACTGGCGGTCGCCAGTAGGTATATATAGTTAGGATCTTTTTCCTATGGGATTTCTGAAAATTCTATGTCGAATAACTTTAGCGTTTGTGGACGGAATTTATCAGGAAAATGGCACATTTTGTTTCTGAGCAGCCCCTGAAAATTTGGGGGGGTTTCTTCAAGGGGGGGCCGAGAAAAAATCACTTTTAGCTCGAACGCCTGAATGGATTTACACGAAACTTGGCAAAATTGCAGATATGGTTTGCCCGACGTGCCTTTGCTATGTCTCAATATATGTGCTCCAGTGGATTTTGAGAAATTAACGTTTCAAAAAACAGATATATCCGTGACAGCGTCCCGGTTAGCGCCCCGGTTCGCGTACCTGACGCGTAACGGAACTTCGCGAGGAGAAGCGGATTGGCTCCCCGGTGACTGTGAACATTCTAAACAGTCCAGAGCGGCCGCCATCTTGTGTCTCGGTAGGATCGAGACACAAGATGTGGCAAAAACAAAGGGGGAAATGAGCAGAAGGGGGTGGAGTACATCCTCCCTGACCCCCTAGGTTTGATGAGGGGGCTTTAAAAGGGCCCCGCGGGGTAAAAAAAAAAAAATGGTTTTTTTGCAGGGGGGGGGGGGGGGCTCGGTACGCGAACCGGGAAGCGGTCCGGGAAGCGTAATATTGAGAAAATTGGATGAAAGAATGTTCAAATATTGTATGTTTATTGATTGTTCTTTTTGTTTTTTTTGTTGTTTTTTTTTATTTAAGTACCAACATGTAGGTACCAATGCAGAGTCTAAAAATAAATATACACCGTTTTCTTTGTAAATATCTTGCATGTTGTTTCAGATGTTATTGTGGTATATGGAATTCGTAGCGTAGTCTGTCAGGAAAGCAGAAACACCATGGAGGCAGGAGATGATAAAGAGATGTTAAATACACATTGGAGATAATATAGTGGAAGAAAGGAAGTAACTATGAGCAAACTTACTATGTAACACAAAAATGTTGCACAGTATATTTAAAGTCTGACTTTACATTATAATCAATTTGCTAGTAGTTTACAAAATACATATAAAAATGAATAATGTCTCAAACAATTTTTGAATTATTAAATATAAATTTATTTTTCTGGTTCGTTTTCAAAATTAAAAAGAACTTCTAATAATTCATTGTCAGAATTTTTTTCATTTTCAATTAGGAAATCTACTGATTCTACACATTGCAGAAGTTCAAAGTCCTGTGATTCATCATAGAATTCAGAGTCAATTTCTGTATCTGTGTTGCTTCCTGCAACAATTTCCAAGTTAGTTTTGTTCTCTCCTTCCATTTTTGTGCTGTAAAATGAATTTTAAAAAAATATATCAGTACAGATAGGACACTGTTGGGTTTAAGTACAGACAGGTAGTTTGGTTTTTTAAACAGTGATTTTATCTTTGGGCAGTGTATGGTATCAGACTGGAAGTAGAAATATAAAAAAAGTTATGTGATAAAGCCTAAGTTAATTCTTAATTATACAAGACAAGCCTAACTCCATCCATAACTAAAACAGAGAAGTCTATCTTATTCTATAACTATTACAGAGGGATAGTATGTAACTATCAGAAAATGTTTTCCTAATTAACTTAAAGTGCAGAACATACTTCAGTTTTTAAAATAACATCTTACCTTTCAAAAATAAGTTTAAGTTCTCAGTTTAAATGCACTTGATATGTACTTCAGGAAGGAGTAGTCAAAATGGCTGTGTTTCTCTCTCTTTCTTTATATATATTCAGGTACATAACCAATCAAATGTCATGAAATAATAGAAGATATTGAAAGTAGCATTTTGATTGGTTGTCAATTCTAACACTTCATAAGTGTTTTTGTTAGGTAATTTACCTCAGGATATTTAGTCAGGCTTACAGCATAATTTTCTCAATGGAATTCCATCAAATTTGGTTAAATGGTAGGGACTGTTATGTAGTAGGGCCTATTCTATATTTGATGAAAGTTTCTGTAGTGGTTTTTCTGTAAATTACTTTCCCACCTTTTTTTATCGAGCGCTTAGCGGTGCGCTCCCCGGTACGCGAACCGGCAGCGTTACAGGAGTCCTCCATTTTGTGTATCGATAGAATTGAGTCATAAGATGGAGGACAAACAATGTTCGGAATGGGTAGAAGGGGGCACGGTAGACACTTTGTGACCCTCTAGGTTTTCTGAGGGGGGATTAGGACCGTGATATATGCAAAAATAAAAAAATAAAATAAAATAAAAATTTAATAGGTTTTTTAAATGCTAATTCCTAACTATAACTGGTGTGAAACCTATGTTTTTTCAGTGAATTTCATAGGTTTTTTAAATGCTAATTCCTAACTATAACTGGTGTGAAACCTATGTTTTTTTCAGTGAATTTCAATGGTTTTTAAAATGTTAATCCCTAACTATAAGTCTCAGTTTATAAGTAAGACTGTTAGCGCTCTAGTTGGTCTTTAGAACACTCAGTGGCATTCTGTCATTGGGCTATATTTGGGCTACATCTGGCTGATATTTGGGCTACATTTTGTTTGTCTCTGGTGGCCATCTTTGGGCTACATTGGGCTAATTTGGGGCTACATTTGGGCTACATTTGGGCTCTAACATATATATAGCCCAATGTAGCCCAATATATATTTTTTCAAAGTTAATTTTCATAAAAACCACTTGAGCCTATATCTTGAGACATAGCAAAGGCACATCGGGCTACCAGTCCCTACAATTTTGCCAATTTTTTTTTTATATTGTTTTGTTTTTATTTTTATTTTTGCCTTGGAGCGCTCCCGGTGCGCGCCCCGGTGAGCGCCCCGGAAAGCGTAGTTTTATGAAGCGCCCCGGGACGCGCACCGGGGAGCGTACCGTAAGCGCCAATATCGCGAACGAAAACATGATCGTGATGTATCGCGTAGCCGCGACCGCGTGATATGCACGGCGTAAACGCACCCGGAAGCACTCCAGCGAATACAATCGCGCAACGTAGGCATCCGACACGCTTACGCGACGCGCCCCGGGGCGCGTAGCGTAAGTGCGTCGGGTCATGTGACCTGAAAATAACACTTTTCATTGGTTCATAACAGTTTTGGTTTCATAATGATGAAGCCCCTGGTCATGTGACCTAATAAAAAGGATGAAAGACCCCACCTTTTTTCCTTATTCTGACTTTGTCCTTTGACTTAGGAAGACCTGTTTGTACCTCTCTGTACCTTTTTGATCAATATAATGGCTTCAGTAGTAGCAGCAGCTGGTGCATCTGCACCACCACCACCACCACAACCACCAAGAGGACCACCTCAAGATATTATTGGTGGTCAACAAGAAGAGAAAGAGGAGGAGGAGGAGGAGGGGAGTTCAAGATGGCTTCAAGAACAAAATACCCCATACCAGCCAAGACCACACATTATTTGGGAGTTTTTTTCTATCCCACAGGGTAAGAAAAAAGTAAATGCAGCAAAGGTGACTTGCAGAATCTGTGGCGTGGAACTTTCCAGGGGAAACCCGAACAAGAAATATTAATTTGGAAACAACACGATGATACGCCACATGCAGCGCAAGCATCCAATAAATTATTCTGATGCAGAGATGAGGGAACTGGCCAGTAACCCTCCCCAATCCACAAGCACCACCTCAAAAAGGAAGCAACCCACTCTGTCTGCACCAGAGGAAAGTGAGACGATGCCGTGCATTCAGCCACAATTTGCAGATTTCAGAATTATCTGTAAATATTGTGGGAAGACCATCTCCTACGGAGAACGAAGCGTAAAGCTCATCGTCCTTGCTGGGGACAACCATAAATGCCCTAATAAACCCAAATTATTTCTTTTCTTTTTTTTTTTGCTCCAGTTGAGCCATTTTCAATTCCCTGTTTTTTCGTTTCTCCCCAAGAAAAATGCCAAAAAAATATAAAACTGTTCAGAAAACCCCAAAAAAGTACAAAATGTTCAAAAAAACAATAAAAAAAATAAAACAACAAAAAGAAGAAAAAAACCAGTTCTTTTTAGATCTACCTCCAATTTATAAAAAAAGGGTACATTTTTGAAAAACTCTATTATTCATTTTTCCCCATGGGATGCTCCCCGGTCCACTCCCCGGTGCGCGTACCGGGCGCTCCCCCCGCGCAAATAAAAAAAAACATTTTTTTTTTTGCCCCGCTGGGCCCTTTTATGGCCCCCACTTCAAACCTAGGTGGTCAGGGGGGTCTATCCCTGCCCCATTATGGTCATTTCCCCATTTGACACAAGATGGCGGCCGCTCCGGACTGTTTAGAATGTTTACAGACACCCGACAGCCAATCAGCTTTCCGTGCGCAAGTCACGTGGCGCGCCCGGTACGCGCCCCGGGGCGCTGCCATAGATATATATGGAAATTAACATGGGGAAAACGCGTTTTGGGACCCCCCTTTTATCTCGGCCCCCGCTTGACGCAGCCCCCCCAAACTTCCAGGGAAGGACCGGAACTCGACAAGGCCATTTTGAGGAAATCTTCAGGCAGATTCGTTGACCGGCGCCAAAGTTATTCCAAATAGAATTTTGAGATTTAACATTGAAAAAAATCCTAACTATAACTACCTACTGGCGACCGCCAGTAGGTAATATACTTATATATATATATATATATATATATATATATATATATATATATATATATATATATATATATATATATATATATATATATATCAGGAACACTCCAAACTTCTGCATGCAAGTAAGGCACTGACTCCGTGAAATTGACAATTCCAAATAAGTTTTATTCACTTATTAGGCTGCTATATATATATATTGCCTACTGGCGGTCGCCAGTAGGTATATATAGTTAGGATTTTTTTCCTATGGGATTTTTGAAAATTCTATGTTTAATAACTTTGGCGTTTGTGGACGGAATTGGCTGAAACGTTGAGGAAAATGGCAAATTTTGTTTCTGAGCAGCCCCTGATAATTTGGGGGGGTTTCGTCAAGGGGGGTCCCAAAACGCATTTTTAACATTGAGTTTTCCATACTTTGGAGTTGGCCTCACTTTTAGCTCGAACGGCTGAATGGATTTGCACGAAACTTGGCAAAATTGTAGGGACTGTTAGCCCGATGTGCCTTTGCTAGGTCTCAATATATGTGCTCCAGTGGATTTTGAGAAATTAACATATATCTGTGACAGCATCCCGGGTAGTGCTCCGGTTCGCGTACTTTTCGCGTAACGGAACTTTGCGAAGCGAAGCTGATTGGCTCTCCGGTGTCTGTCAACATTCTAAACAGTCCGGAGCGGCCGCCATCTTGTCTCTCGGTAGGATCGAGAGACAAGAGGAGGCCAAAACGAAGGGGGAAATGACCATAAGGAGGCATAGTTGATCCTCCCTGACCCCCTAGGTTTGATGTGGAGGCTTTAAAAGGGCCCCGCGGGGCAAAAAAAAAAAAACAACGTTTTTTTTGCATGGGGTGCGCCCGGTACGCGCACCAGAAAGTGGTCCGGGGAGCGTACTATAAGGAAAGAAGAATGATAGACTTTTTAAATATTGTATGTTTATTGATTGTTCGTTTTGTTGTTTTATTTTGTTTTTTTTTATTTAAGTAGCAAAATGTAGGTACCAATGCAGTAACATAAAAAAGTTGCACAGTATACTATAAGTCTGACTTTACATTATAATCAATTTGGTACTAGTTTATGAATTACATATAAAAATGATTAAAGACTCGAACAATTTTTGATTATTAAATATAAATTTATTCTTCTGATTCTTTTTCAAAATTTAATAGACTGTCTAACATTTAACTGTCCGAAATGTCCTCTTGTTGAGTGAACATAACTTCCCACATTTTATCGTCCTCATAATGAAGTAACAAATCCACAGATTCTACACATTGTAGAAGTTCTTGGTCTCGTGATTCGTCCATGAATTCCAAGTCAATGCTTTCAATTATTTCCTCATTTTTTATCTCTAGGGCAATTTCAAAAGAAACGTTCTGTTCTCCTTCCATTTTTGTGCTGAAATTTGCATAAAAAATAAATATATCATTAGAGATAGGGCAATGTTGGGTTTAAGCTCAGACAGGTACTTGTGAGTTTATAACAGAGAAGTTATCTATGGGCTCTGTATGGTTTCAGGCGTGAAGTAGTACTATTAAAAAGTGTTTGCGAAAAAACCTAAGTAAATTCATAATTATAACACAGAAACGTAAATCAATCCATAATTATAATAAACAAGCCTTTCTCAATGTCTAACTCTTACAGAGGGATAGTATATAACTATCTGAAAATGTTTTCCAAATTAATTTAAATTGTATAACATAGTTCTCCGGTCAAATTTTTAAAATAACATCTTACCTTTTAAAAAAAAGTTTAAGTTGTCAGTGAAAATGTTCTTGCAATGTACTTCAGGAAGTAGTAGTCAAAATGGCTGTGTTTTTCTCTCTTTCTTTATATATATTCAGGTAATAATCAATCAAATGTTAGGTAAAAAAAGTAGAAAATGAAAGTAACATTTTAATTGGTTGTCAATTCCAACACTTCAGATGTGTTTTGTGAAGTAATTTACCTCAGGGAATTTAGAGAGGTCTACATGCTAAATGGCTAAATGGAATTCCAACCAAATTTGTGAAAATGGTAGGGATTGGTATGTAGTATGAGCTAATGTATATTTGGAGAAAGTGTCTCCAGTGGTTTTTCTGTAAATTACTTTCCCACCTTTTTTAAGCGAGCGCTTCTCAGTGCGTGTCCCGGTACGCGAACCTGCAGCGTTACGGGAGTCCTCGATTTTGTGTTTCGGTAGAATTGAGATACAAGATGGAGGGTAAATAATGTTCAGAATGGGTAGAAGGGGGCACGGTAGACGTATCCTGACCCCCTAGGTTTTCTGAGGGTGGCTGAGGAGTCCCATATGTGCGAGAAAAAAGATTTTTTTTTTTTTTCGCGCGGTTAGCTGCCGGTACGCGAACGGGGTAGCGAACCGAGAAGCGAACATAAGTGAAAATTGGTGAAAAAAGGTACATTCGAAATTTTTAAAGAGTAATTAAAGTTAAGGTAGCTCTGAAAAGAGCTTTTGGGTTCTGTGTAAGTTCAAGGTACTTATAAGTAGGTACCAATACACAGTCTTAAATTTTGCATGAAAACTCTGTTCCCCTCATCTGAGAAGTGCACGCCATCTCCTCTGTAGATATCTTGCATGTAGTGACGCAAGTTATTGTTGTAGATGCAGCCCATTCCATGGTCTCTCATGTAAGCTGAAACAGACTTATTTACATGCTTCCTCGATTTCTCAATTTGTGATCAAAATTGATTGGACCACCTCCATTTTTGTCTTTGGCATATATTGGAATATACCAAGGCAGTTTGAGGAAAAAGTGCCATCAATTGCTCAAAGGTGTCCTTTAAGAGCATTTCCAGACCTACCCCAGTCAAAGTGCCCAAATCATTTCCTCCACAGTGCACTATTATGAGGTCAGGGTTTGGCAAATGCAAAAAGGTTTTCACCAATGGTATCAATTGGTGACATCTCAATCCTCTTTGCCCAATCCATTTGATTTCCACATTTTGTAAATTGAGGTTGTGTAAATTTCTGTGAGCCCAGTGGATGTAGCTATGTCCTAGAATCCAGACAGAAAACATGGCGAGAGGAGGTTCTACTGCAGTCAGATGAAGTGTGGGAATGAAATGGCAGTTGAAACTGTGGAGTTTGAGTGCTAATGATTCATTAGCAGTGATTAGTGGATTTTCATTGCTGAAAACAGAAATTTAGGGTGCATGGATGTGTTCTTTAAAAGATGTAATTTGAATGGTTAATAAAAAATGATTTTATGAAAGATTGCAGTGGATTAGCAGGTGTAGTGAGAGTTCAGAGTTCATTTGAAACATTGTTGTGTGAACTTGTAAACATGAGAGGTCTGGCAGTAGGTAGTTGCTATGGAAAAAGGGCAGAAAGGGCAGAGGGGGGAAGGGTGTTGATTTGAAAAAAGTGAGGGAAGAGTTTTGATTGGCTGACATGAGAGATATGTGTGATGAATATCAGCATTTATTTCTGTTCCTCTGGACAGTTCATCTTTACAAATCAGGCAGGTAACATACCGGGCATTTACCTTTTTTTGATGTGGGGGAAATGAAAAAAATTGCCAAATAAAATATTCTTTTATATGGGACCTCCTTGGCTGTTCTTTTAAAAACCTCCTTGTCCCTTGCTCCTCTTCCTCTTCTTCCTCCTCTTGTTGGAGGATGACCTGAGGAGATGGTCCTCTCTTCCTTGGAGGTGGTGGTGGTGGTGGGGGTCCACCAGCTGCAGCAATCATTGAAGCCATTTGTAAGGCCGTCAATGTAGGTCTTTCTCTCATAAAAATGAAAGTCAGAGTGAGGAAAAAAGGTGGGATTTTCATCATTTGGGAAAAAAAATGTTCTAAACCAATGAAAAGTGTTAATTTTAGGTCATATGACCAAGCCTTCCATCATTAGGAAACTAAAAGTAAAATGTACCAATGAAAAGTTTTATAAACAAGTCACATGACATGTTATGCTTACGTTACGCGCTCCGCGCCGCGCCCCGGATCACTTCCGGGGCACTGCGCTTCGCGCCTCGATTCGCGTTCCAGAGCGCTTCCGGGTGCGCTAACGCGGCGCGTTATAGGACGCATTACGCGGTAACGTGATACGTCGTGCTTACGGGACGCGTCACGATGTTGCTTTCTAACGCGGTACTTGCGCTAACGGAACGTTTACCGGTTGGCGGACCGGGTCTCGGAACAAATTGAAGCTAACAGGAAGCTGCCTGGTTCGCGGACCGGCAGCGAAACAAAAAAAAATTATTAAATAAATATTTAAATTAAAAAAATATAATACAAAAATATAAAAAATATATTTTTTAATTAGAATAAGAATACATTTTACAGCTTTTGATATTTGCTATTAAAAAACCATTGAAATTCACTGAAAAAACCATAGGTTATAGACCATATATAGTTAGAAATTAGCATGTACAAAACCTTGAATTTGAGATGTCAACAGTGATGTCATCAGTGATGTCACTGACCATGTCATGAATGATGTAGTAGTAGTAAAGCTTTATTTCGATATAGAAACATATCATAAAAGCAAAACATGACAGCATAAAAACAATGGTCGAAACAAAGCAATTTACAGTTCATATTACCATTAAAAACATTTCATATTTACACGAGATAATCTTAAAATTTATGAAAAATGAAAAAGGGACACTTTACTGTATCGTCAGTTGTTTGGCAGATCTTATGCGCCAAGCCCAGCCTAGAAATTTAGCCAAACAAATGGCAAAAAAGGGTCTTGTATCTGAGAGCAGTATTCTTATAGCTTCCAGATGTGAGCGAGTTCCCAGGCTCCTACAAAGAGGCTTCAACCACCTCCGTCTAGGGGCCATATAGACTCGACACTCAAATAGAAAGTGTGCGACAGATTCAATTTTTAGCTCGCAGAATGGGCAATAGGGTACAGTTTGCAGTGGTGGTTTCCAGGTAGAGGTAAACTGACATAAAGGTAAGACCCCAACCCTGAATTTAAAATATAATGCCCTGTCATGTGAACTGTGAATCAAGTCCAAATATGGTTCTCTGGAGGGGATATCTTTAACCATCAAGAAGTTGGCAACAGATCTTGGGTGATTTGATTTACCAAGTCTCTCGTTATCCACCCAAGACCAGTAAGCCTTCTTCAGTTCTTGTTTAGGAGGTGCTGTTTTATTTTCCCACGCAGCTCCTAGACCGAGCTTGTACAATGCCCTCTTAACCTCTCTGAGCCAGGACAGTACATCTTTTAGGGCGTCTGCATAGCTGTGGAGTTCGGGGACGTTCCAAATTCTAGACCATAGTAGTAAGGGGCGTAATTTAGCTTGCTCGCAGATTGGACGAGTACCTGCGTCCAGCAAGAGGGGGATTGTGGGGGTGCTCTGGGGTAGCCTCATCATATCTTTGTGAAATTTATTTTCTAGGTGGGCCAAAGTATCCACTCTCTGGGTACCCCAAAGTTCTGCGCCATACAGTGCTGCACTCACAACCCTACCCCTATAAATATCAAGAAGTGCCCCAATAGGTTTTATGGAGGAAGCACGCTGCTCTTTAAGTAAAGCACCAACAACCCTCTTATGGGTTAGAAACACTTTTTGGTGATGGGCCTTCCAGCTCATACTATCACAAAGACGTATGCCTAGATAGTCAAATTCTTTGACCCGTTCTAATGTGACAGAGTCTAGAGTGGGGGGTTTAACAGATTTCTTAGGGGGGTTGAGGACAAGAAATTTGGTCTTGCCAATATTTATGGCCAGTCCCTTGGTGTCACAGAAGGCCTTGAAGCTGGAAAGTAGTGACTGTATGCCTGCAGGTGATTTCGAAATCAGGAGGGTGTCGTCCGCAAACAGGAGCGTCGGGATTTTCCTTCCAGCCAGGGATGGTGCATCTGCAGGATGTTGAAGAAGATGCTCCACCACTCCATTGACGTAAAGCGAAAACAGAGTGGGGGCAAGCACACACCCCTGGCGGACGCCCCTGTCTACTGGAATACACGGGGTTTTTTCTCCCTGGGCACCCCATCTGATTTGGGCAAAGTTGTTTTCGTGGAATTTTATCAGCAAGGCCAACAAATAGGGAGGTAGACCTAACTCGTCAAGGACCTTCCACAATAATGCTCTTGGAACCAGGTCGAAGGCTGTTTTTAAGTCTATGAAGACTAAGTATAAGCTGCCCCCTCCTGTTATGTTATGTTATGTTAAGGGAATTTTGTATAGCGCACTGTCACCGGAGGTATCATGGCGCTGAAAGGGTGCTGAGGAAACAGAGGGATTTTAGCGGGATTGTGGGAAAAGCCAGGTTTTTAATGATTTGCGAAATTGAATCAGAGTACCGGAAATCCTAACTGAGAGGGGGAGAGAGTTCCAAAGTTTGGGGCCGAGAAAGGCAAATCTTCGACCCCCAGATCTACAGAGTTTGAAGGGAGGGACCACAAGATGATGTAAGTGAAGTGATCTAAGGTTACGTGAGGGACAGTAGGGGCAGATCAGGGATTTCAGAAAGGCGGGACAGGAACCAGAGAGAGATTTGAAAATAAGACAGCCAACCTTGAAGGCAGCCCTTAGGCTAACCGGGAGCCAGTGTAGCTTGATAAGGAGGGGTTTGGCGGACTGCCACTTCGGAATCCCGAGGGCAGTCTCGCCGCCTGGTTTTGGATGACTTGCAACCTATTGATGGAGCATTTGGGCAAGCCGTAATAGATGGAATTTGAAAAATCCAGGCGGGAGAGAACAAGGGCCATGATGACTTGAAGCAAGGCATCGGGAGTAAGAAGGTAGGCCACCTTCCTGATCCTGCGCAGTTGGAACATGCAGGAGGAAACCACTGTCCCCACCTGCGGCCCCAGAGAGAGCCCAGCGTCAATAGTGACCCCGAGGCTTTTCACCGAGGTTACCGGGGTGGGAGGAGAGCCAAGCTCTGTCGGCCAGAAATATGGACCCCAGTGGACGGCGCTCCTACCCGGCAGGAGGAGCTCCGTCTTACCGGGGTTCAATTTCAGCTGGTTCTGACACATCCACTGAAAGATATGGGACATGACTGCCTGAAAAGTAGGAATAGAAGAAGGAGAGTTTAGAGAGAAAATGAGTTGTAGGTCGTCCGCGTAATTGAAGACGCGGACGTCCCACTGCCTCAGAGAAGAGAGAAGAGGGCGAAGATAGAGATTGAAAAGAAGAGGGGATAGAGAGGAGCCCTGAGGGACCCCACAAGACAGATGTTCCCTAGGGGCCCTAAATGTACCTAGGCTGAGGGACTGGGATCTCCCCATAAGGAAAGATTTCACCCAGGCCAGCGCCAGGCCCTGGATGCCGGCCTGTTCAACACGGTGGAGGAGGATGTTATGGTCCACCGTGTCGAAAGCGGCCGACAGATCTAGTAAAACCAGGGCCTGGGAGGTACCCTTGTCAGCTCCGTCTCTCAAGGTATCTAGGACAGCCAGGATCACAGCCTCCGTAGAATGACCAGGGCGGAAGCCGGCCTGGTTGGCCTCGAGAAAGATGGAACTCTCGATGAACCCCGAGAGACAGGCAGTGACATGGGCCTCCAAGATTTTTGAGAAAAAAGGTAAGAGAGAGATAGGACGATAGTTTGCCGGGACGGCAGGGTCGGCTCCAGGCTTCTTCAACAGAGGCACTAGAACGGCCTCCTTGAAGGAGCTGGGTACCGTCCCGGAAAGAAGAGAAGAATTGAGCAGAGGAAGGATACAGTCGGGTAGAGAATGGCAGATGTCGCAAAGTATGGAAGGTGGACAGTGGTCGTCAGGGGAGCCAGACTTGATCCGGGCCGCCAGGTTGGCTAAAGATATAGCGTCTAGTGGGGGAAGCTGGGTGATAGAGAAAGCATTATGAGGGGGTGTGATGGGAACAGCATCCACTACCTTCCAATAGAGCATTAAAAGGCGGAATGTCTGCTCGACGGTGCCTGTCCCTGATCTAAAACCCGCTTGGAAATCAGACAATATCTGATTTTCATCCACCCACTCCAGAATCCTGCCCAATACCACTTTCCCCGCTACCTTTTGCGTCGAATCCAGCAAACTGATGGGGCGGTAATTGGCTGGGTCTTCCCTGCTACCCTTCTTGAAAAAGGGGACTACTTCAGCGCCCCTCCAAGAGTCAGGGAAAGACCCCCCCAACATAACCTCATTAAGAAGAGCAGCAATTAATCTGCTCCAAAATGGGGGATTATTTTTTATCAGGTCGCCCGGGATCCCATCAGGTCCTGCCGCTTTGTTAGAAACAGTACACCTGATTGCCTTCTCTACTTCCAAGGTGGTAAATAGGACTTCATTTGGTGGGAGATCTGTGGAACTGAGCCTTGGGAGCGGGTCTGGTTGCGGAGGCCCTGTCTGAGCCGAATACAATTTCGAAAAGTGGGCAAACCAGGCAACACCAGGGATATTACAAGTCAGTTGTTGATCAATGGGCTTGTCTCTTGATCTTAGCAAGTCCCAGAACCCCTTAGCATCTTTCCTTGTGCTCGCCTCCGTTAGGTCACGCCAAAAGTTGAAATCATATGTCCGCTTGGCCTCAGTCACAGTTTTCCTATAAAGTTTCCTTTCAGACCTGATGGTAGCTTGGTCTTTTCCTTTTACTGCAGCAACAAGATCACCCTTAGCAAGTCGACACTTGGCTGTGAACCACTTTTCACTTGTTCTCAGGGCCCCCTTTGAAGCAGTTCTGGAGCTGGGTTTGGGAATGATGAACAGCCCACTTAGTGCCGTTACAGTCTCCGTAAATAATGATAAAAACATCTTGCTATCGCTATTAGTGCTATCAAGCCTAGATTCAGCCTCTAGTAAGATGGTTTCAGCTTGTGACATCCTGGCCTCATCCGCTGAGACTCTTGCCCATTTAAGACGTCTGCCACAGTGTGAGGGAAGAATCTCATGTGAAGCTTTCCATAACTGATTAGTGGTTTCTTGAGACCCAGTTTGCCAGGGGACAGAAATGGTTAAAGCGAGAGGGTTGTGGTCGCTGTCACAGGTCTCTATAACCTCCATGTCTTGATGATATGGCCAGAGGTTATAGTTGAGCATAACAAAGTCAATTCTGGATGAGTGGCCCGTCCTATTGTATGTATGGGCACCCATGGGATCTGATTTAGAACGCCCATTCGTTGCTCTCAAGTTATACTCCATGCAAAGAGCATTTATATCGATCACCTTTTGTGTCCATTTAGGGATCGGTTCGAGGTTCAAAATAGGGATGCCCCTCCTGTTATCCTCATCGTTGGTATCCAGAATATCTTCTTTGGCTAAAGGCTCAAAACAGCAATTAAAATCGCCTGCCAGCAGGACGAGAGAGTCGGCGTCACAGGCAGACATGTAGTTACTTAAGCCTAAAGAGTTTAGAGATCCTCCGTTCCTATTGCCCCTTAAGTAGAGGTTAAATAGTTCTAGTTTCCTTCCCCCTTTGTAGTGCACTGTTAGCCATTGAAGGTCAGGTGTTTCGGTGGTCCTTTGAGAAACACTGAGGTCTAGTGCTATGTTGATCCAGATAAGAAGACCACCGGATGGGCGTCCTTTAGAACCTTGGTGACATACAGCCGGAGCATAGAAGGTCGAAAACCCCACTCTATGTCTAGGTTCCTGGCACCATGTTTCCTGTAGCAAGCAAATGTCGTAGGGTGCCAGGAAGGTGTTCCATTCTGGGTTATCAAAGTTACGTGCAAGGCCAGCCACATTCCAGCTTAAGACCCTCAGTGAAGAATCGCCTGGGGAGGCAACTCTATCAGGCAGGTCGATCTCCATTGGATTAGATTGTACTGGAGGAGGGGGGATCGGACAGGGGCTGTCTGGCCTCGTTTCCACTCTTTTGCAATCTAAAATGGCCATTTTGATCGGTTCCATGGCCCGGGGCAAGAGAGTCAGAAGCCCGGCTTGGCTAGTTGGAGGGCCGTTGGTTGGATTTCCAATTATGTCTGTAACATGTGGAGACGTTGCTTTTTCTAGTTGTGGGCATGCTGGGAACATAGAAAGTCAATCGACCTCCTCCAGGCCTCCAAATCTATTGTAGGTTGAAAGGCCATTCCAGTGTAAAAGAGTATTCTTTTGCCTCATGGGATGGGTGTTCCATGGGTGATGCTGCACCAAGGACCAGTTATCCGCTTGGGTATGCACTTGGCGTGGGGGATAAAAATAGGATAGCGGCCTTTGTATGACTAAAGAATCTTCACTAGTTGGCCAGGAACAGATATGGTGCGCCGTATGTGGGTCTTCAAAAGTTACAACTACACAGTCCCCTTGCTTAGATTTCTTGGTTGGGCCCACCCAGGGTATTCTACGGACCATCATTACTCGGCTTCTTTTGCCATTGGGAATCGGTCTGTTGACGTTAAGCCAGTGCATAGTTTTATTTTTCAATGACCAGTGGTTTTCGTGTTGGTCATTGCCGATCACAGGGACGCCTGTCAACACGACCACATAGTCATTGGCCTCTGGTGGAAGGTCTATATAGCCTCCTCTAAAATTTTCTTTTGGACGAGGACCCTGGGTTTCGGCAGGCTGGGGTCTGGCGGATGCTACCAGGTTTGGATTTACTTTTCCAGGTTTAGAGTTCCGTGTGGGAATCTGCGGTTTGGTAGCCTGAGGTTTAGCGGTTATGGAAACTTGATCCACAGCCACAGTCCTCGGCTTAGGAACAGGCCTTACAGCAACAGGTACTGGTGGGGGGTGCTGCTCAGCTTGCAAAACAGGGGCTGGCGAAAGTGGGTCAGATAAGGACACGCCCTGGTTTTCGAGACTTCTCAGGCCAAGAGTGGCCAGAGCAATAATGCTCTTCTCCATCTCGAGTAGATTGTTTTCTATCCTAGACAATCTTAAGTCGAGTGGTGAGAGAAGTTTTTTTAATGTTTCCCAGACTTGATCTATAAATTCCTTATCATTCCTTCCCTGGTCTTGTACCTGCGCCCCCTCGTCTTCTGGGGTGGTGTTGGCTGGACCCTCTCCCATACTTTGGCATACTGACTGTGTGCTCGAGGAACCCTCAGGTAAAGCATTACATGCCTGAGTGTTGGTCATTGTGAGCTGGTGGGAGACTGCCACCTTTGCCTTTTTACGAGAATAGGCTGAGCGTGATTGGCGTTTTCTTTTGGGTTGTGCACCACTAACACGGGAAGTAGTTGGGAATACTTGGGAAAGGGGATTAAGGGTGGGGGTCTGGGCGTGAGAAGGTGCAGCGAAACTTAGCTCTTCTGTAATGCGTGATTGTTCTAAGGGCGGAGTGAGGGTGGAAGTAATCGGGGGCTGGTGTAAATCAACCTGGGTGGTAATACTATTTGGGCGGGCAGGGCGTGCTGGAGTGACAGCAGAGGCTATATGTCCTAGGGATGATTTTTTCGAGAGGGCAATTACCTCGGACAGCCTACGTGCAGCTACCAATTCTAGGGATACCCAGGTTTGAAGTTTAGATATTTCTTCATCGATGGCTATATTTGTGCGGGTGATGAAGTCGTCCATAGGGCCACAGATTTGTGAACCACCTTTGGAGGCTTTGCTACGTGTCATCCTAGTACTCATGGTGCTTACGATGAGATCAGGGTCGTCACTCGACTTACTAACTAGGGAGCTTCAGTTTAAGCTAACCTGTCTCAGCACGATGATACAATAACAAGCAGGTTAGGAGCAATAAGGGGGGTGGGCCAGGGCCGTCCTCTGCCGTCCTCGAACGGCCTCAAACGGCCCGCTCTTAGCCTGGTCTTCGCCCCGGCCGTTGCCCCGCGCGCGTCCCGCGTGCGCGTTGTCCACACAAGCTATGAAGGAAAAACAAGAGGAAGGGGCGGGAAGAGGACCAGCTGCGGCCGATCCACGCCACTAGGAATGCTGGTCCTCGCAGTCCCGCCTCTACCCCTGTTGACCAGATGACAGCTTGCAAGGGGCGCATTGGTGCTCAAAGCACGTGAAGGGAGGCAGAAAGGATGTTCCCCAGAGAGAGTCTAAGCCTACGAGCGGCACCCGCGAGGCGTGGCGAAGTGGCCAGACAGCAACAACACAGGAACAGCGCTTCTTGCAGGAAGGGTCCCAAGGCTCACTCACTCCACACAGATTTTAAAGAGGAGGAGGAGGGGGCGGGAAGAGGACCAGCTGCGGCCGATCCACGCCGCTAGGAATGCTGGTCCTCGCAGTCCCGCCTCTACCCCTGTTGACCAGATGACAGCTTGCAAGGGGCGCGTTGGTGCTCAAAGCACGTGAAGGGAGGCAGAAAGGATGTTCCCCAGAGAGAGTCTAAGCCTACGAGCGGCACCCGCGAGGCGTGGCGAAGTGGCCAGACAGCAACAACACAGGAACAGCGCTTCTTTGCAGGAAGGGTCCCAAGGCTCACTCACTCCACACAGATTTTAAAATCACAGAAGAAACCGAATTGCAGTGCCTTGCTGGATTTTGTTTTTAAGTGCGACTCCGTGTTTTCTCCCTCGAAGGGGAGAAATATTGTTGAATATATATATATATATATATATATCTATATATATATATATATATATATATATATATATTACCTACTGGCGGTCGCCAGTAGGTATATATAGTTAGGATTTTTTCTCTGTGGGACTTTTGAAAATTCTATGTCTAATAACTTTGGCGTTTGTGGACGGAATCGGCTGCAATTTTCAGGAAAATGGCACATTTTGTTTCGTCAAGGGGGGCCGAGAAAAAAGGGGGGTCCCAAAACGCGTTTTTAACATTGAGTTTTCCACAGGGCGTTTGGCCTCACTTTTAGCTCGAACGGCTGAATGGATTTGCACGAAACTTGGCAAAATTGTAGGGACTGTTAGCCCGATGTGCCTTTGCTGGGTCTCAATATATGTGCTCCAGTGGATTTTGAGAAGTTAACGTTTTAAAAAACAGATATATCTGTGACAGCGTCCTGGGTAGCGCTCTGGTTCGCGAACTTTTCGCGTAACGGAACTTTGCGAAGCGAAGCTGATTGGCTCTCCGGTGTCTGTCAACATTCTAAACAGTCCGGAACGGCCGCCATCTTGTCTCTCGGTAGGATCGAGAGACAAGAGGAGAAGAAAAACGAAGGGGGAATTTAATGTAAGGGGGCAAGGTAGACCCTTCTTGACCCTCTAGGAATGATGGAATGATGTTGGGGTTATTAAAGGGTTCCGTGGGGCAAATAAAAAAAATGGATTTTTTGCGGTAGAAGCGCTTTCCGGTTCGCGAACCGGGTAGCGAACCGGGACGCGAAACGGGAATTCGCCATTTTGTGTTTTGTTTTAATTAAATTACAAGATGGAGGAAAAACAATGTGAGAAATGGGTATAAGGGGGTACGGGAGACGTATCCTGACCCCCTATGTTTTCTGAGGGTGGCTGAGGATGCTCATATATGTTGATACTTGTCTTCCAGCGGCTGCGCGTGAGCCGTTTTTCTTTTTTTTTTTTGCTGCGTGACGTCTGTTAACGTTTGATTCGAAGGAAATCAGGAAGTGTTGACCGCCATTTTGACACTGCGAGTAAATATATTGTTAAAAATAATTGTTATAAATTAATCCGTATTGATAAACATTGTCTGCGCCATCTTGCTTTTTTTCCAATGCCACACTTTTGTCGTGCACAGCAGCCATTTTAGATGCCTTGACCAGACCCACTCTCTGCACGCCGCCGATCCTCAGCATGGCTCCCCACCCTCGCAAGCATCTCCCCCACGCACTGGTCACCCTCTCTCTCTCTCTTATGCATGGGCCATAAACCTCCCCCCATCTTCACTGCTCTTCCCTGAGAATCACACCCTGTGCCCGCCCGACACCTCCCTTTCACCCTATTCACTACCGCACCCTCTGACACTCCTCTTCCTTTGTGTCTAATTGTCCAGGCCGGTCCCAAGCCATCACCTAGCCCTGCGGATGTAGTTTATGGCCTCAACTGTAAAGAATCACCCCTCTTCAAAGGAGTTACAGTAGATCAAGGCCCCCACCCCATGAGATCCGTCACACCACACGCGTTCCTACTATCTGATAACGATCCTGTATTGTGATTGGGGAGGGGATTCTCACTGTGAGGGTGTGTGGGACCGAGCCTGAAGCGGAAGATTCCAGGGATGCCTTTTTGTACATCAAAGTCTTCACAATTATGTGTCACATTAAAAATATATAGCACTCCAACAAAGTAGTAGGATTATAACACTTTAATAACTTATAAATATATACAACGCACCAAAAACAGTAAACACGTAAAAAAAAAAAAATTTAAACAAAGGAACAATGGGCTGCTGTGAGATGGCGTCAGTAGCGGTCTGTTGTGCGAATAGTCCGAAGGCAGCACAACGCGCTGAGATCTGGACGGCACCCAGGTGATGTCCTTTACTTGCCGCACTGGTCTTGGCATCCTACAATGCTGCGCCAAAAAACGGCGTGGGGTGCCCCCCGGGGGGGGGGGGGCGGCGTGAACGCGCCTCCCCAGGTGGAGGCTCGTCTGCTGTAGTGGGGCGCCCCTTAACTGTTTCAGTTGCCATTCAGCGGTTTTCCGCCCGCTTTTGCTGCACTGTGCCTCATCCGCCATTCAGCTGTTTACCGCCCGCTCTTGCGGCTACAGCGTCTTGTCCACCATCCAGTTGAGTTGCGCCCGCCCTTGCGGCTACAGCGTCTCGCCCACCATCCAGTTGAATTGCGCCCACTCTTGCGGTGCAGCGATAGGCGGCTGCCACAGGACTCTTAAAATGGCGGCCGACTCTTCGGATTTGGGCCAGGTCCACTAAAATGTCCCTGGGACACATTTGAACTCGGACATTTGCCTGCTAGGGCTTGGGCCCCATTCTCGAAAGCGTCCCCTCAGCCTTGAAGATTCTACAAAAGTCATCGGGCCCCCGACTCCCGCAGGCTTCCGGTGGGGAGCGGCTGCCATGATTGCTTGCGGAATGGCCACGACGGAGCTACGAGATGGTGGTGCTCTCATGCTGATGCCAGCTTCAGTCTGAAACATCCAGAAACACTGTAGACTATCAATTCGATGACTTCCGGTGGAGCCCCAACGTGACCCGGTAGGGAAGAACTTGCCCTCCCCTTTTTTGACTGATGGTTCTTGTTGCCTGTCCCCTCTGTTGTCATCTAACGGAACCTTTTTGGATTGCCGAGTGAGAAAAAAAAAGGTGGGGCTTTCATCGTTTGGGAAAAAAAAATGTTGCAATCCAATGAAAAGTGTTATTGATCGAGCATTTCATCATTAGGAAACCAAAAGCAAAATGAACCAATGAAAAGTTTTATAAACAAGTCACATGACCTGTTATGCGGCTTTGGGCTATAAAAAGCCTACAAAATCCGTTGGCCTGTGAGGCGGCGTCAGTAGCGGACCGATGTGCGAATAGGCCGAAGGCAGCACAACGCGTCGAGATACGGATGGCACCGAGATGGTGTCCAGCAAGTTGCCGCACTGGTGTGGCTATCCTACAATGCTGCGCCGAAAGACGGCGTGGGGTGCCCGGGGGGGGAGGCGGCGCAAACAGCCCTTTCCGGCCTCCCCAGGTGGAGGCACCTCATCTGCAGTGGGGCGCCCCTTACCGTTTCACTCGCCGTTCAGCAGAGTTGCGCCCGCTCTTGCGGCACAGTGCCTCACCCTCCATCCAGCTGAGTTTCGCCCGCTCTTGCGGTACAGTGAGTCACCCACCATCCAGCTGAATTTCGCCCACTCTTGCGGTACAGTGACTCGAACACGCCGAGATCCGGATGGCACCGAGGTGTTGTCCAGCAAGTTTCACTGGTGTGGCCATCCTACAATGCTGCACCGAAAGACGGCGTGGGGTGCCCGGGGGGGGGGGGGGCGGCGCAAACGGGCCTCTCTTGCCTCCCCAGGTGGAGGCACCTCATCTGCAGTGGGGCGCCTCTTAGCGTTTCACTCGCCTTCCAGCTGAGTTCCGCCCGCTCTTGCGGCACAGTGCCTCACCCCCCATCCAGCTGGGTTCCGCCCGCTCTTGCGGTACAGTGACTCACCCGCCATCTAGCTGAATTGCGGCTACTCTTGTGGTGCAGCGATAGCCGGCTGCAACAGGACTCTCAAAATGGTGGCCAGCTCTTTGGATTTGGGCCTGGTCCACTAAAATGGCCCTGGGACACCTTGAAACTCGGACGCTTGCCTGCTAGGGCATGGGCCCCATTCACGAAAGCGTCCCCTCTTTTGACTGATTGTTCTTGTTGCCTATTTCTTCTGTTGTCATTTAACTGAACCTTTTTGGACTGCCGAAAGGGGTTCTGGTCCGACTGCTGGTTGGTGGAGACATTTTGACTATATCCTGGACCTGCCCGGCCTCGCACAAAATGGCGCCGGTATAAATGGGACTCGTAACTCCTTGTTGTGTACTGGTTGCCCAACCTTGATATCACGAGATACGTATGCAGTTTTGAAGCACATGGCGGGCGGGGACGAGAATTGATTGAACATTTGGACATCCCTATTGATATTAAGTTCTGATGTGTTATTGATTATTGTACTATTGAAAGTTCGAATTAACGTCACCCATGGTACTTGCCCGCAAATGTATATCTAGATAATTTTATTGTAACTGGCCCTGTCGTACTTTAATTATAAAATGTACGTCCACCGATTCCGCAACTGTTAGATACCTTAGTTCTTGCAACCTAATGGCCCGCCCGTTACGTTCTTCTACAGTGTAAATGTCCCCTCATCATTTACGATTCCAGTTTGCTCCGTGGCCGGCCCACGTGGTTATAGGCCCGTATTTGTATACTGACATTTTCACAATAAAGGTTTTTAAAACAAAACATGGTAGTAGTACCTTTTTTGGTATAGTTTTGAATAATAGCCACTGTTTTCGAATCAGTAAAAGGCAAGTGAAATAAAGCAGCCCGATTACATGAAGGTTAAAAGGTATAAAACGCAGGAACGCAGATAAATGGTCAAGGGCTGTTGTGTTTTCCACTCCTGCAACATAAAGTGATCGATAAGAATCCGATATTCATGCCTATCAGCGACTAAGACAGCAGGCCGAGCCTCTTTTGCTCAACGGCTCCCTCATGGGATGAAGAAACGCCCTTTTTCTCGAGATAGGAATATTTTACTTGCAGGACAGTTGTAAATTTCCCGGGAAAATACATTAGCCTGGAACATTGTTAGTGATAAACTGTAAATGCATCTGGGTCCTTTGCTTTACAAGTCAGAGTGAGAAAAAAATAGGTGGGGCTTTCATCATTTGGTCAAAAAAAATGTTCGAAAGCAATAAAAAGTGTTATTTTTAGGTCATATGACCAAGCCTTTCATCATTAGAATAATAAAAGTAAAATGAACCAATGAAAAGTTTTATTAACAAGTCACATTATCTGTTATGCTTACGTTACGCGCTGCGCGCAGCGCTCTGGATCGTTTCCGGGAAGCTGCGCCTCGCGCACCGGAGCACTTCCGGGTGCGCTAACGCGGTGCGTCATATGACGCATTACGTGACAACGCAGGTCCAGAATATAGTCAAAATGTCTCCACCAACCAGCGGTCGGAACACAACCCCTTTCAGCAGTCCAAAAAGTTCTGTTAAATGACAAGAGAAGGGACAGGCAACAAGAACCATCAGTCAAAGAGGGGAGGGCAAGTTCTTCTCTACCGGGTCACGTTGGGGCTCCACCGGAACTGATCTAATTGGTAGTCTACAGTGTTTCTGGATGTTTCAGACTGAAGCTGGCGTTGGCATGAGAGCACCACCATCTCGTGGCTACGTCGTGGCCATTCCGCGAGCAATCATGGCAGTCGCTCCCCACCGGAAGTCTACGGGAGTCGGGGGTCTCGGTGACTGTTGTAGAATCTTCAAGGCTGAGGGGACTCTTTTGGGAATGGGGCCCATGCCCTAGCAGTCAAGCGTCCGAGTTCCACGGTTGCCCAGAGCCATCTTTGCAGGCCAGGCCCAAGTTTGTGGAGCCGACCGACATTTCGTGAGCTCTGTAGCAGCCGCCTGTCACTGTACCGCAAAATTGGGTGCAATTCCGTTGGATGGCGGGTGAGACGTTGTAATAGGAAGAGCTGGCGCAATTCAGCTGGCCGAGCGAGGCACTGTGTCGTAAGAGCGGGTGCAAGTCAGCTGGTCGAGTGAAGCGCTGGGGTGTAGCTGAGAAACCTCCACCTGGGGAGGTGGGGGAGGCTCGTTCGCGCCGCCTCTCCCTTCTACTGCACCCCACGCCGTCTCCTGGCGCAGGTATATGTGATGGTCGGACCAGGGCACCGCAGGACGTGTCTTTAGGTCAAACGGATTGTGGGACAAGGTGTGGAGCAGGCGCAATTATCTCGGGTGCCTCCGTCAAGCGGTTCAGGGAGGCACCGCATCACATTGTTTTCCAATGCAGTCAGGTCCACAAACAGCCCCCACTTACTTTGAGAATAGTGAAGCTGCAGCAGGTGCAAATAAGCTTCAGACAGAGTTACAAGCGCTGCTCCGAACCCTCAACTATGGCACCCAACATCCAGGACTTATGCCATTTGTGCAAGGCAGTGACATCGAAGCATCTCAGGGACCAAGCAACATACCATATCTAGAGTCCTTCCCACAACCTCTGCCTTCCTTCTTACCTAGGTATTGTTCTTTCACTCCCACTCTAGGCTTTTAGTCTGTGGATGGAAAACCATGAACCTACACTCACCTATGAAAATCTTACTATTGATGGTTTATTATGAGCCCAAAATACAAAGGCTTGTTTGGATCGATGTTGCAGCAGGCTGCCATGTAAATAGTTATTTAATAAAACGTTTTACCCTGTTACTTTGCTGGTGTGTTGTATTTATTTATAATATTTGCATAGTGTTTGTCGTTATTTTGGGTGGGGTGGGCGGCGGAGCCGAGCTGTCTTGCAGCCATCATGGTGTCGAGCTCAGTTCCTCTCACTAGTTTCGTATTTGTCATGAGGGGTTGTTCATAATGTTTCTATTTTAGCGAGGTCAAAAAGAGATCTCATTAGTGGCCTACTGATTTTGCTTGATTCTTTTAGTTTTTTTAACGATTTTTCACTATCTGCAAAGACTAAACAGAGTATTGCGACTCTGTGCTTGTTTGTAAATAGAGAATGAACCAAAGAGAACCAATTCCAAAACAATAAATGCTTGGATAACAATCAATCAAATGGAGAGGGAAGCAGGCACGACGGATTACAACGGGGGCAAAGGCCTGTGTTACCTACTCTTCACTATCTGCAAAGAGAGAATACTCCTAAAAGAAAAGAGGAGGGTGCAGCGTTCAAATCACATCAGCGTGCATAAATACGAAAATGTTTTTACCTACCACGTACTTGATATTTTACAGCTTTTGATATTTGCTATTAAAAAACCATTGAAATTCACTGAAAAAACCATAGGTTATAGACCATATATAGTTAGGGATTAGCATTTACAAAACCTTGAAAATTTACTGAAAAAACCATAGGTTATAGACCATATATAGTTAGGGATTAGCATTTACAAAACCTTAATTTACTCGCACAAAACCATTGAAATTCGCATATATAGTTAGTTGCACTGACTATATATCGCGCACCCGCAATCCACTGCTGATGATGTCACATATTACATCATTCATGACTTGGTCAGTGACATCACTGATGACATCACTGATGACATCTCAAATGCTCACCATTCAGTGAATATATATATATATATATAACCTACTGGCGGTCGCCAGTAGGTAGTTATAGTTAGGATCATTTTCCATAGGGAATCCGCAACATTCTATTGGGAATAACTTTGGCGCCGGTTGAGGAATCTGCCTGAAAATGTCCTGAAATTTGCCTCGCTTTGCTCCGCTCCTTCCCTGAAAGTTTGGGGGAGATTCGTGAAGCGGGGGCCGAGATAAAAGGGGGGTCCCAAAATATGTTTTCCCCATGTTAATTTCCATAGGGCGGTTGGACTCACTTTGAGCCCGAACGGCTTAATGGATTTCCCCCAAACTTGGCAAAATTGTAGGGACTGCTAGCCCAATGTGCCTTTGCTATGTCTCAAGATATGCGCTCCAGTGGATTTTGAGTAATTTAGGTTAAAAAAATTATATATATCTATAAGCCCGCCCCGGTACGCGCACCGGGACGCGCTAGGCGAGTTCGCGAGCGGAAAGCTGATTGGCTCTCGGGTGTCTGTCAACATTCCAAGCAGTCCGGAGCGGCCGCCATCTTGTGTCTTGGTAGGATCGAGACACAAGAGGTGGCAAAAACAAAGGGGGAAATGACCAAAAGGGGGCAGGGTAGACACCCCTGACTCCTAGGTTTGATGTGGGGACCATAAAAGTGCCCCGCGGGGCAAAAAAAACCATTTTTTTTTCCGATTTCCTCGGGGTGGGGGTAGCGCCCGGTACGCGCACCGGGGAGCATACCAGTGAGCGTACCCTGGGGATAAAGACAGATTTTTTCAAAAATGTAGCATTTTTTTTATAAATTGGAGGTGGTTCTAAAAAGAACAGTTTTTTTTATTTATTTTTTTGTTTTATATTTTCTTTATTGTTTTTTTGAACATTTTGTACTTTTTTTGGCTTTTATGAACAATTTTATATTTTTTGGGGGATTTTTATGGGGACAAACAAAAAACAGGGAATTGTAAATGGCTCAACTGGAGCAAAAAAAATCAGGAAAAAATTAAGGTTTCTTTGGACACTTGTGGTTGTCACCAGCACGGTTGATGAGTTGAACACTTTGCTCACCATAGCAAATTGTACGCCCATAAAATATGCAAACTATTTTGAAATTTCCAAACTGTGTTTGGATGTTTGGGACCATCTCCCTTGTCTCTGGTCCCGATGGAGTGGGTTGGGTACTTGGGAGGTGCTGGGAGAAGATTGGGGAGGGTTTCTGGTCAGTTCTCTGACCTCTGCCGCACTATAGTTGTTAGGGTGCCGGAGTTGCATGTGGCGAATCATGGTGTTGTTGCCAAAAGAATATTTTTTGGCAGGGTTCCCCCTGGAAAGTACAGTGACACAGATTAGACAAGTAACCTGTGGCGCATTTACTTTCTTGAGGCTCCTTGGGATTTTAAAAAACTCCCAGACAATGTGCTCCTTTGGCTTGTAGGGGGTAGTATCTTCTGGCAGGTAGCGCCTCTCCTCCTCCTCCTCCTCCTCCTTCTCCTCCTCTTCTTCATCTCCACCACTTTGGTGTTGTGGTGGGCCTTGTGGTGGTGGTGGTGGTGGTGTTGGCTGAGATGCTCCTGCTGCTGATGCTACTGTAGCCATTTCCCAGTACAAATAAGTACAAATAGGTCTGGAAACAGGTCTTCCTCACTCAAAGTACAAAGTGAGAATTAGGAAAAAAGGTGGGGGCTTTCATCATTAGGAAAACAAACCTGTCCTGAACCAATGAAAAGTGTTATTTTCAGGTCACATGTCCAGGGCTTTCATCATTTGGAAACCAAAACTGTCCTGAACCAATAAAAAGTGTTATTTTTAGGTCACATGACCCGACGCGCTTTGCTTACGTAGGGCTATCGTATGCGCTCGGGTGCTTCTGGGTGTGCTTACACCTTGCGTATCACGCGGACGCGGCTACGCGATACATCACGATGATGTTTTCATTCCCGGCAATTGCGCTAACGGGACACTCACCGGTACGCGCCGCAAGATTGCGCTTACCGGTGCGCTCACCGGTACGCGCACCGGGAATAAATTTGATAGCAATAGAAATTTGCTATTAAAAAAACTTTGAAATTCACTGGAAAAAACATGGAAAGGGGCGACCACTCGGTCCCCCCGAATGTATGGTCGGGTGCCCCGATCCCCCCGGGAAACCATTTTGGGCGGGAGGCGTGTCACGGCTGGTATGCCCGAAGCGGCGTAGCCGGGGCGCGCCTTTTCCCACCCAAGAGGGGTTGTCCTAGACACCTACACCGTTGGCCACGCCCTGTAGGTGGTCGGAGGAGGGTCCACGCCCTCCCGGAGAAGAATAAAAGGAGCAGCAATCCAAGGAAGCATCCTCTTGTTCCTGTGCTTGGAAGCTGCACCTCTTCGTTGCACGTGAGCCCTTGACGGAACAAGAGCCAATTTTGAGAACTTTTAATTTTGTGTTTCTTCTTTCAGCGATTTCGAAGCTTCTTGACCTAGGACCTCGAGGAATATCCGTGGACGATGCCTGGCAAGAAGGTCGGAAAGAAGGTTGGAACCGACCAGATGCTTCGTATGCTGGTGAAGGACATGGCGGACATGAAGAAGCAGATGGCGGCAATGAATGGTGCGGGTGGACCAAAGAGAGTCATCGGACCAGCATTGCCGGGAGTAATCCCTAACGGGAGAGGTAGAAGGGCCAGGAATGGGGCATCAGGTGGGGAGGCTCCGGTTCCCGAATCACCTGCAGCGAGCCCGGTCACTCCGATCGAGGCCCCAGTTCCGGTCCCGAACGCGGGACAACCGATCCCTGTGGTGGTCACTCCTGTGAACGAGGGGGATATGCCTCCTGAGCTGGCTGCCCAGTTGGCGGCATGGTTGGGCAGAGAGAACGAGGGGGCCACGGCTGATGAAGCCAGGTCGATAATGAAGCAGTTGCGGCAATCGAAAGATGCTACGAAGGCACCTTGTCCTCTTGTTTCCCCGCAGGTTCCCGTGGAGCAACCAGTATCGGGCGTTGGTTCGGCAGCGACAACGGTCACAGCTACTGGTTCGGGTAAGCAGCCATTGCCGATGGCGGGGGAGGGGTCGTTACCCTCAAGGAGGGAAAAAGTTGTGCAACATATCCCGATGGATGTGAAAGAAAGGATTTGGGCAGATAAATATGTGAACATGTTTTCCTTGTTGACCGATCACTATGAGATTGAGCATGTGAAAAATCAGAAAGAGTTGTTGCATCCTAGTGTATGGCGTGCAAAGATGGCGGGTTTCAGAGTAGATGAAACGATCGCCAATTGGGCCAGGGCGTTTGGAATGTTCACTGCAATTATGGGGGAACGTAGGCCCGAATTATTGTTGGAACTAGCCGTTTATCAGACACGTATCATGGAATTCTATGAATCGTACGGGGGCAATAAATGGTGTTGTTATGATAGCACATTTCGTAAGTCCAAGGAGCACGACTCATCCCTGACGTGGGATTGTTTCGACTCCATTTCCTGGCAGAAACTTGAGAGGTCGAACACGGCGAAGTCGCCTTCTTTGGGCGGGAACGGGGTTGAGCCTTCCCGCCATTCTTTGGGGGCGCCCTTTCGAGCGGGCACAAGGAGTGATCAGAACGCGAAGAATAATGGGAACTCAGGTAGGAAAGGGGTCTGTTGGAACTTTAACAGAGGCAAGTGCACTAGGCCACAGGGGACATGCAAGTTCAGGCATGAGTGTGCAGGGTGCGGACAGTCCTCACACCCCGAAAGTTCGTGCAGAGCCAAGAATGGTGATACGGGTGGTAGAGGAGGCGCCAAACAGGTCTAAAATCGACCGAGGGGCACCATTACCTACTCCTGTTGATATCAAGGCACTGATCCCTTGGCTGAACGAATACCCTGATCATATCTCCGCCGGGGTGTTGCGAGACGGTTTCTCATATGGTTTCCGCATCCCGGCGGGAGATTTTCGGGGGGAGGCACAATGTAAGAACCAACTATCGGTTCAACAAAATACGGCGGTGGTGCAGGCAAAGATTGGAAAGGAAGTGGCCCGAGGTCGGGTTGCTGGACCATATGGCATGCCACCAGTTGGCGATTTTGTTTGTTCACCGTTGGGAGTGGTCCCCAAGAAGGACCCAGGTGAGTTCAGGTTAATACACAATTTGTCTGCTCCTAGGGGTCTTTCTGTGAACGATGAGATTGACCCGGGAGTTTGTTCGGTGCGGTACGCTTCCTTTGATGAGGCCGTCGCCATTTTGAATCGCCTGGGGCCCGGAGCGCTGATGGCTAAATCAGACATCGAGTCAGCGTTCCGGTTGCTCCCGGTACACCCAGATGATCAGCGTCTCCTAGGTTTTATGTTTCAAGGACGCTATTACATGGATAAATGTATGCCAATGGGTTGCTCCATCTCTTGTGCGTATTTTGAGAAATTCAGTCGTTTTTTGCAATGGGCGTTCACAAGAGCCACGGGCTTTACACAGGTTATGCATTACCTTGATGATTTTCTGTTTCTGGGGGCAGCCGGGGACACGGAATGTGCACAGGCTTTGAGGGAATTCTGTACTCTTATGAAGGAATTTGGCGTGCCACTGGCACCAGGTAAGACGGTAGGGCCATCTACTACACTCGAGTTTCTGGGAATTGAGCTCGATTCTGTAGAGGGGTGCTTCCGCTTGCCCAAAGAGAAGATAATGAAATTCAGGGCCTCGCTCGAAATGTGTCTCGGCGAGAGAAAAGTAACTCTCCATCAGTTACAACAGGCTGTGGGTCAGCTTAACTTTGCCCTGAGAGTAATACCGATGGCTCGCCCCTTTTCCCGTTCTATCGCACAAGCCATGGTGGGCCTCAAGGAAGGGCACCACCGCACAAGACTGTCAGCAGAGGTTCACCAGGATATGCGCATATGGCTGGCATTCCTGGCGGATTTCAATGGTCATGTCATGTGGACCGAGCCACCAGTTTCCTCGGAGGAACTGGGGTTGTGGACCGACTCGGCAGGGAGTGTAGGTTTTGGCGCCCATATTTGGCAATCAATGGTCGGCACGAACCTGGCCTGGGTGGTGGCACGATAATGGACTCACTGGTAACATTGGGTTTCTGGAGCTGTTCCCCATTCTGGTGGCCTTGAAAACTTGGCCAGAAGGGTTTCGTGATCGCTCTGTGGTGTTCTGGTCTGATAATATGACCGTGGTTGAGTGTATCAATAATCAGGCAGCACGCTGCAAATGGATTTTGAGATTGCTGAAGGAAATTGTCCTGCTATGTATGAGACTAAACGTCCACTTTAGGGCAAGACACGTGCCAGGGGTACTAAACCAGGCAGCTGATGCACTCTCTTGTTCCCATATGCAGGCCTTCCGGGGTTTTCTGCCCTCAGCGGACTCGGTGGCGGCACCATTTACCGAAGCTCTCTGGTCTCTCGGTGCCCCGGATTACAAAACCTCGTGGGAGAGAGTCTAGCACCCAGGACAAGGAAGGCATATGAAGGGGCGTTCCGTTCCTATTGGTCCTTTTTGGGTTCAGCTAGGGGGGAGCACTGGGGGCAGGAGGAGTATGTCCTGAAATTTCTGGTATCACTACATCAGGCAGGCAGATCAGTGGCTACGGCCAATAGGCACCGGGCCGCCATTTCCTTCATGGCGCGGGCTCATGGCATCCAGGACCCCACATCGTCCTTTCTGGTACAGAAGGCGCTGCGTGGGTGGCAACGCCTTGAGGGTCATGGAGTGGATGAGAGGCACACGATAGGTTTGGAAAGATTGTCCCTTTTAATGTCCGTACTTCCTGCGACATGTTCATCTCAATCCGAGACGGTGCTGTTCCGGGCCGCTTTTGCATTAGCATTCCATGGGGCTATGCGGGTAAGCGAACTGGTAGCGAGGAACAAGCAGGACACGGGGGGAGGACTGTGTCGAGAACACATTCAAATTAAGGGCGAGACAATGGTGATCTCGATAGCCAGGTCCAAGACCGATCAGGGAGCAATCGGGGACAGTGTGGTAGTCCAGCGGATTCCGGGATCTCCCATGTGCCCGGTTAAATGCGTTGAAGAGTACTTAGCGCTGAGGGCGGCAGCATGGGGGGGAAGCTTGCTGAGGCACACCGATGCCACCCCACTGACGAGGTTTCAGTTTCAGCGGGTGTTAACAACGGCAATCGCGGCGGCGGGCTTGAACCCGAGCGATTTTGGGACTTATTCCTTCCGGATAGGGGCTGCTACAGAGGCTACAGCCAGGGGTCTGAGTGTTGAAAAAGTGAAGCGGTTGGGGCGTTGGTCCTCAAACTGTTATAAAAGGTATGTGCGTTTGCACATGTTGTGAAGCTAATGTCATGCACTCACGCTTCTTGTTTTCTGTTTGGTTTACAGTTTCGCGAGCAGGCTTTGCGGGGCGGACTGTGCAGTTGACCCGACACCTGGGGACCAGCGGTCAAAGATCACCGGCTGAGGAAAGAGTGGTGTGGGTCGTTGGCCACTCATACGTGAGGCGCGCCGCAGACGTATTCAAAGCAGGTGACATGATTCACGTGGCTGGGGAATACGGGTACAGGGTGACCTTCCACGGAAGGGGCGGGCTCTGTATTGACCGGTTTCAAAGTTTCATTGAGGGACTGTTAGGGCGGACGAGGTCACCGCCATCTGTAATCATAGTGCATCTTGGGGGCAATGATTTGGTGACCATTGGTCGACGAGTGCTTCTCGAGTTAATTTTGTCCACAGTAAGTTGGTTGGCAAGAAGGGTTTCGGGGTGCACAATCGCATGGTCACACATGATTCCTCGGAAGGTGTGGCGGGGGGCCCTCTCTGTGCCAGCTTTGAACCAGTCAGTAAAGAAGGTTAATAACAAATTGAGTAGGTTGTTCCGTACAGGTAAATTGCAGTGTATTCCACACGGGTGTATCCGGGGGGACCATATGTATTTGGCGGATGGGGTCCATTTGTCCCGGGAGGGAAATGTCTTACTCATAGGAGACTTCTTAGCTTGGTTAAAGAGTTTACGTAACCATGACCTTTAGCAGGAGCTTCGTGGGGGGTCCGGATAGCCGGTCAACTATCCGGCCTGTGGCGGTAAGGTCATGATCGGTGAGCAGTAATTGGAAGATCCCTAGAGGTGGGGCGCCACCCATTATGGATGGGAGCGCCCGGGAGGAGGCGGTCATTGGCCCCTCACACGGGGAGGCGGTACCCTTCTAAGGATGGGACCTCCGAAAGAGAAGGCGGTCAAGACCCCTCCCTGGGGAGGAGGGGCTAAGGGTACCCTCCTTGGAATTTCCCGGGGCCAGGACATCCGCGACGGCGGATGTGGTAAGCAGTGTAGGGTGGGAGGGGGGTCTACCCTACCTTCTAGACACCTCACACGAGTCCTCGGACGACCAACAAGATGGCGTCGAGTAAGTATGGGCCCCCGTTAAGACAAGGGAAATTGGAAGTTGGCACAGAGGTACAGTCCTCTGTGCGCCCGCCCCTCACAAGTAAGGGGGGGAGTTCTGGTATTAGGGATCTGACACCGGTTACGACCTTGCCGTTGGCCCGTAATGTTAGGATGTACAATTTGAATTTTGAGAAATGCATTTACAGGATGTTTTAGAATCGGCTAGGGGAACCTTTGTATTAGAGATATGTTAAGGTTAGCCAATAAACATCGTAATGTATAAATGAAATTGTACATGATATGAAACTGTTATTTTAATGTTTTAATTTTGTTTCATATTTTAATAAATACGGCCGGGAGGGTAACTCCCTCCCGCCTTCCAAAAGCTCAAGAACTGTATCCGTCTTCCCATTCTTGGGGATTGTGTTGGGAGGGGGTGACGGGTATCCAGGCCATATGGAAAGGGGCGACCACTCGGTCCCCCCGAACGTATGGTCGGGTGCCCCGATCCCCCCGGGAAACCATTTTGGGCGGGAGGCGTGTCACGGCTGGTATGCCCGAAGCGGCGTAGCCGGGGCGCGCCTTTTCCCGCCCAAGAGGGGTTGTCCTAGACACCTACACCGTTGGCCACGCCCTGTAGGCGGTCGGAGGAGGGTCCACGCCCTCCCGGAGAAGAATAAAAGGAGCAGCAATCCAAGGAAGCAACCTCTTCGTTGCACGTGAGCCCTTGACGGAACAAGAGCCAATTTTGACCCACCCACCAGCCCCTGATGACAGCGTTTTTGTATTGCAATAAAGTCGATTGATGATGATATTATCTCTTTTTCAGGTTGTTTCTAATAAAGTTTGATGTTTTGAGATACAATAAATGGTTGCTCTTTTAGCATGAACTCAGGCGAGTATCGCAGCTGTGATGAAAGAAGTGTATTGTAGAGATAAAAGTTTATACTTGAAATGCTAGTATAACTGTATATTTCGTTCTCAGTAGATTAAACAATGTCGTATTTATTTTTTGGTCGGGCGGTAAGGTCATGATCGGTGAGCAGTAATTGGAAGATCCCTAGAGGTGGGGCGCCACCCATTATGGATGGGAGCGCCCGGGGGGAGGCCATTGGCCCCCCACACGGGGAGGCGGTACCCTTCTAAGGATGGGATCGCCGAAAGGGAAGGCGGTCAAGACCCCTCCCTGGGGAGGAGGGGCTACGGGTCCCCTCCTTGGAATTTCGACGGCGGATGTGGTAAGCAGTGTGGGGTGGGAGGGGGGTCTACGCTACCTTCTAGACACCTCACACGAGTCCTCGGACGACCACCAAGATGGCGTCGAGTAAGTATGGGCCCCCGTTAAGACAAGGGAAATTGGAAGTTGGCACAGAGGTACAGTCCTCTGTGCGCCCGCCCCTCACAAGTAAGGGGGTGAGTTCTGGTATTAGGGATCTGACACCGGTTACGACCTTGCCGTTGGCCCGTAATGTTAGGATGTACAATTTGAATTTTGAGAAATGCATTTACAGGATGTTTTAGAATCGGCTAGGAGAACCTTTGTATTAGAGATATGTTAAGGTTAGCCAATAAACATCGTAATGTATAAATGAAATTGTACATGATATGAAACTGTTATTTTAATGTTTTAATTTTGTTTCATATTTTAATAAATACGGCCGGGAGGGTAACTCCCTCCCGCCTTCCAAAAGCTCAAGAACTGTATCCGTCTTCCCATTCTTGGGGATTGTGTTGGGAGGGGGTGACGGGTATCCAGGCCATATAGGTTTGAGGCCCTATATATAGTTAGGAATTAGCATTTACAAAACCTATGAGATTCACTGAAAAAACCATAGGTTTCACACTAGTTATAGTTAGGAATTAGCATTTAAAAAACCTGTTAAATTCAATGAAAAAACCATAGGTTTGACACCAGTTATAGTTAGCTGGAAATTTTACTGTCATAAAACCATTGAAATTCCCACGTTATAGTTAGTTGGACTCACTATAATTTGCGCGCCTGCAATGCACTGCTGATGATGTCACATAGTACATCACTCATGACATGGTCAGTGACATCACTCATGACTGGTTTCACTGTGGAGTTTTGGAACTTTAAAATATTCACCTAAAATCAGCAAAACAACGAATTCTGATTTACTCACCTTTTATCAGGAGACCTCAGTGCTGCATCTTTGAGCCCAGTACTAATCCTGAAAAATAATTCTAACCATACTTACCAGTAACTTGAATTTCCTTCCATAGGCTAACATTGACTGGTTTCACATGGAAATTAAATTCTTCTAAGTGTGGAGTTTTGGAACTTTAAAATATTCATCTAAAATCAGTCGAACAACAAATTCTGATTTAGTCACCTGTTATCAGGAGAGACATCAGTTCTGCATCTTTGTGCCCAGTAGTGAAAAGTAATTCTAATCATACTTACCAGTAACTTGAAAATATTTCCATAGGGTAACATTGACTGGTTTCACTTAAAAATTCAATTCTTTGAAGTGTGGTGTTTGGAACTTTTAAATATTCACCTAAAATCATCCGAACAACGAATATCGATTTACTCACCTATTATCAGGACAGAACACAGTGCTGCATCTCTCAGCCCATCACTGACCCTGAAAAGAAATTCTAACCATACTTACCAGTAACTTGTATTTCCTTCCATAGGAATCCAATATCTGGTTTTCACCAGAAACATTTCTGTGTTTATTTTCACAAACTACAAATATTCCTAAAAAATCACCTGCATGACTTAAACACATTCTTTCACCTGTTTACAGGAAATGCACCAGTGCTGGATCCAGGATCCACCACTGTGTAAGAAAAAGTAACAATAACACTACTTACTTGCTAAGTGAATTTCCTCCCATAGGATAACATTGGTGATTCTATGTGAAAAAGTTTCTGTCAACTTTTAAAATACAATAATATTTCTTAAAAATCACTACTGTAATCATATTTCTAGCTGGTTGGACGTGTATCATTGAGAAATATATTTACTCATCACCACAGCCATAAACAGATTGACTCACCCATACAACTGTTTCCACATACAGTCTTAACCTCATATACCTACTAAATCAACTACTTACACATCTTTGGACAGTCACACACCTCCAACCCAACCACACACACATTCATTCACTATCCCATACAAATACTCACTTAACTAATTAACAACTAATATAGACTTTCACATAGTTAGTAACCAACTTATGTAGTAGTTTGCACAACAAGAGATAGAGTGATACAGATATTCACACAGTTTAATCACTATCCCATATATTTAGTGAGACACTTTAAATTCGTCACTTAGACAGTCAATCACATTGCTACTAAATCCTCCATTCAGACACTTATACATCCACTCAGTCTTCAAGGCAGATTGCTATATATATATATATATATATATATATATATATATATATATATATATATATATATATATATATATATATAATACTTATTTCAATATCGAACCAAACCACATTCACTGGATGATGTCATCAGTGTTATCATTTGAGATGTCATCAGTGATGTCATCAGTGATGTCACTGACCACTTCATGAATGATGTAATATGTGACTACATCAGCAGTGGATTGCGGGCGCGCGAGTTATATTTAGTACAACTAACCATAACGGAGGAATTTCAAGGGTTTTGTACGAGTGAAATGTCCAACAAACTATAACACTCCTAAAACCTATGTTTTTTTTCAGTGAATTTCTAAGGTTTTTTTAAATGCTAATTCCTAACTATAACATGTCTCAAACCTATGGTTTTTTTTGTGAATAAATATATATATGTTCACTGAAAAAAACATAGGTCTCAGGGGCGTTATAGTTAGTTGGGTATTTCACATGTACAAAATCATTGAAGTTCCCCCGTTATATTTAGTTCAGCTAACTATAACTTACGTGCCCACAATGAACTGCTGATGACGTCACATATTACATCACTCATGACATGATCAGTGACATCACTCATCGCAGAATGGATGAGGAACAGCCGACTGAAGCTGAACTCTGACAAGATGGAGATCCTTATATACGTATCCAACCCCTCAGCCTGGGATGACACCTGGTGGCCGACCACACTGGGAACAGCACCAACACCCACCGACCACGCATGCAACCTAGGAATCATCCTCGACTCCACCCTCCACCCTCCATGACTAAGCAAGTCAACGCCGTCTCCTCCACCTGCTTCAACACCCTCCGCATGCTCCGCAGGATCTACAAGTGGATCCCCAAAGAAACGAGAAGAACGGTAACCCAGGCCCTCATTAGTAGCAGGTTGGACTACGGAAACACACTCTACGCAGGAATTCCGGCCAAACTCCTGAGGCGACTTCAATGCATCCAGAAGGCCTCGAGATGTCTGATTCTCAACGTCCCCTGCCGCAGCCACATCACTCCCCACCTGAGAAACCTGCACTGGCTCCCCGTCAGCAAGAGGATCACCTTCAAACCCCTCGCCCACGCACACAAGGCACTCCACAACACCGGACCAGCGGACTCACCTGCTACACCTCCACACAACAGCTCCGCTCCACCGGCCTCGCTCTCGCCACAGTCCCTGGCATCTGAAGAGCAACCTCCAGCAGCAGATCCTTCTCTTTCCTCGCCGCCAAGACCTGGAACACCCTCCCAACCCACCTGTGGCAGACCCAAGACCCAAGACCTACTCACATTCAGAAGACTCCTCAAGACCTGGCTCTTTGAGCAGTAGCAGCACATCCCCTCCCCAGCACCTTGAGACTAACCCTGGGCGGAGTTCGCGGAGTGGGGCTTCGCGGAGCTACGCGAAGTGGGCGAGAAACTACGCCCACCTCTGCACTCTGCGTAGCCCCACTCCGCAAACACCACTGGCCGCCAGCCCCGCCACCCGCCTCCCTCCCGCCCTCCCTAAATACTTTCAAATAAAAGAATCAAATAATTTAAAAATCACTTACCTTGCCGCCGCTGCCCGCCGCGTCCCCGGGGCTCGCTATCTTCCGTCTTCCGCCTTCTATACTAATGCGCATGCGCGGGCGGCCGCGCATGCGCATTTTCTCGTGAAAATGCGCATGCGCGGCCGCCCGACGGAAGACGGAAGATAGTGAGCCCCGGGGATGCGGCGGGCAGCGGCGGCAAGGTAAGTGCTTTTTAAATTATTTGATTCCTTTATTTCAAAGTATTTAGGGAGGGCAGGAGGGAGGCGGGTGGTGGCCAGCTACGCTCCGTCTGCGGAGCGTGCGTAGTGCCGCCTGGCTCCGCCAGCTCCGCAAAATGCGGAGTAGGCGGCACTACGCACACTCCGCAGACGGAGCGTAGCTGGCCGCCCACCGTTACTTGAGACCCTTACGGGTAATAATAGTGCGCTTTACAAATACTATGATTGATTGATTGATTGCTGTGTCTCGGGGTGTCTACCCCCGGGACACTGCTGTTTGCTATGGCAGGGCGGGAGTCAAGGTTCCCGCTGTGTCATAGCAAACTTGAGGGCATATAAACAAGTGCCATTTTGCCGCAATTAAAAAAAAAGCCAAAAATGCAGTGAAAATTATATCGCCCTATTACTAGGTGACGCTGAGATGCATTAATGCATGTTAGCAGCCGGTTTGCTTAGAGATCGCCTTGTATCTCTAATGAGTTGCAATGTAGGCGTTCTCAGGGGCAAGGTCGGTGTTCCTTTGACAATATAAAAAGGAAGAGGGAGGAATGACAACAGCGTTGTCTTTACAAGGGTGCCCTGGATTTGAGTACCGATAGCAATATTATTGCTAATAGTGGTTTATGCCGGATCCTACCATCTGTTCTGAAGTAGACTTAAGCATGTTTAATATGTGAGGTGGATTGATGTGTTAAGTCCACAGTCTTATATTACCAAGCTTTTCACTTGCAAACATGAATTTTACCGTAAAAAAAAATTCCCTACGGCAGACCCGAGAGCAGAGGACGGCCCGGGACCAGGGTTCGATTCCCGACGCGGCAGGTTTCTGGACCAGGGTCAGCGGACTCGATAATTCTCTCGCCTTGGTGCCCACTCTGATCAGCGATCACACTCGGCAACTCTGGGCATTAGCTTGCCTTATCTTCACTAACGGCCCCACCAGACCACCGGGGATGCCTGGTCTCACCCTGGAGATACCCAATAAGGGACCATCTCACAGGGAAGCCAGGAAGGGTTTCGCAGCGGTCGAAGCGCGGAGATACTCCTCCGGGAGTCGATCCTAGCGCTATATAAACCTGCAATTAATTAATTAATTAATTAATTGGGATACAACGTTGGGGAGGAGGCCCAATGTGTCTACGTTCCTAGTTAGCTCCCTGCGTCCTTCGGAAGCAGCCATCACTTTTGCACCCAGGGACCTGCTATTATGCAGCTCCCCGTGGGTAAAAGCATTCTGCTTTGCATTTTAAAAGAAAGAGTAGGTTTTCGTGTTCTCGCTTTCAAAATGCAAATCAAGTTTGCCGCAGCAGGGCGGGAGCCTCGGCTCTCACCCTGCCATAGCAAACAGCAGTATTAAAAAAATCTTCTGGTAACGTAATAAAGGATTTTGAAGTCCATTATCGCCGTTTTAGTTGTAGTTTGCTGCTGTTAAAGCGGCGATAATTTTAATGCCATCTTTGTAAATATGACCCTAAATTTTGTAATGTCGACAATCCAGTCTCCCATTTAAATAAGCTTGAAGTATTTAGTGAAGTGCATAGTGAATCGTGAAGCAATACCGTCTAATTGTGATCGATAAAGAATTTGAAGAGTTGTGTACTTCTTTTGCTCGTAATGTACATAGTGGCAAATTTACAAGTCCCTTGCGCCACTATTGTGTCACTTTTAACATGAAAAAAGTGATGCAAAAGTGGTGCAAGGGGCTTGTAAATCTGCTCCACAATGTTCTTTTGTCTCAGTTTGTTTTCCCCTCTGTCATGTAGAGGATCCAGGGAAAATATAACATTTTCTGTACAGCCAGTACCTTTCAACCCTACCCCCAAACTGCTTACTGGCTATTACCATAGTAAGGGTTCATGGAACACTTAAGTGAGCACACAGGTCACAAGTTCACCACACAATGTTGCTAATCCAAACAGTAACGGTGCTGGAGTTTTTAAATGTTTTCATAGGAACCATTAACCGCAGCTACAGACTCTGGTAAAGAGCTGGTAAAGAGTTAGCCTCAGTATTATACTTCTAGTTATAAACATAATTTCTAATTTAATTGTTAAATCTTCTCTAAGCATATGATTATCACACTAAATAATAGTGAAATGTTGTCAGAAAAAGAAGACATATACACTTTTTTTCATGAACTTTTATTACAACAAAAATAAATACCTAGAAACGTAACTTTAACATAACAATATATTAAATAACTAGAAACGTAACTTTAACATAACAATATAATAAACAAATTGTTAGATGGACTCCAATGGTAGGAGGGTAGGAAACCTGCAAAACAAAAATGAAAATATGTGTTTAAAATGAGATTTATGTGACTGAATGAGGTCAAAGATCACAAATTAACATAAGACTTGGCGATATATGGTTATTTATACGTCTGCAGTATGCCTGACACATCCCACCCCTCTTATAGGCCCGCATTGCAGAGGTGTCTGTAGGGAGGTGCCTAGTCCGTCACATCTACGGTATGGTCCAGCAGGTCTTTAAAATGATTCAGAGATGAGACAGAATTAGGTGAGAGATCATGTCATTACGCAGGACAATATCATTTATTTGCAACGCATTTAATTGGAGGCATTGTGTATCGAGGCCGCTCTGCTTACCTTTTGTAAACACTGTGTCAAACAGAGTTCACAACTTGAAATGTGCTTTGTTTGTACACTGCAGACTGTGTTAAATTCAGCCTTGATTTATTTATCTGCAGAGTGGACAGCAGCGGCCATACCTTGACAAGAAAAAGAGAAACAATGTGAGAGAGAGGGAGAGAGAGAAAGAGAGAATAAACGAGATTGAAATTGTGAGAGAGAGAAAGCAATAGATGGAGCTGGAGAGGTAGTGTTAATAGTGGAGAAAATCTTCGTAGCTTACCTTTTTGCCTTTGTGTGTGTCCAACAACGTGACGGTTCATAGTGCACCCTCAAGTTTAGTAATCTGAAAGATAGTATAGAGTTAGTAATAGCAGAGTACATACAACTGTACAAGGATATTTCTGAATAATGCCTTTGGACACTCAGGATACCGTATTACATTAACGTCTACTGCAAGGTGGTATCTGTGCACTCTTTTTCTCCCAGAGTACTATACCCATGCACTGCCACAGCATAGCGGTGAGTTCTCATTACTGCGTACTCAGACTGTTGAACCCCATTGACTCCCAGAGTCCGGAGGTGAGTGCCTTTTCTTGCGCACCCATACTGTTCCAACCTATCCATTCTCACTGCCCAGAGGTAATTGAACATTCCTACACAGTGAAGCTGCTGCACACTACCCACTCTCTCCACCCACAGGTGACTTCTTGTTCCTTCGGAAACAAGCTTCCTTGCTCACCTTGTGCCATTGGCGTGATTCAAAGAAGGTGCACCACGTGTCAAAGCAGCCTTCTTAGGCATTGATACGATGGCCACACATCATCACAGATTCCTCAAATGTTGAGCTTTGGAGGTGTTAGGTGGGACGCCAATTTGTGAAACACAACCTGTTAGATAAAATGGAAAATAAGATTGTGCCCCATTTCTTTATCAAAGGAGAGAGGAAGTGAGAGAGTGACTGAAAAGAATATTCGCAGCTCACCTTTCTGTCACCGGTGTGTCTTCCACCATGTGCCTGGACATAGTGCACCCTGAAGCTCTATATCTAAAAGATAGTAAAAGAAATATGTTATGATTGGTAATTGTCACTATCTCAATGTGGAGTAGAATAACATCGCCCTTTCACACACCTTCCCTCCCGCATTTAAAATACAACTATTTGTACAGTTCCAACTTGTTTAATGGGCCTTGCTTTATGGAGAATTAGTAGAGTAGTAATGTTTTCCATCCGGTTGTGAAAACTAGGGGTGCGCAGTGATACACGTGCTTTCAATCATCATGAGCGTTGGACATTTTACTGACTATAAAAACTTTCCTGCTATTGGGAAAAAAATACAAATGCAATAAGATACGGTATATAGGACTGTGTACGCCTAAATTGCTGCGTCGCCCTTTTGTATCCAGTCTGCTACACCCCATGTACTCCCTCCGCTGCGCACCCAAGCCTCATTGCTCACCTTTTTGCGGATAGGGTACGTTCTACATCATGCAGTCCCGCTCTGCCACAGTGAAGTCTCAGAGTCTTAGTGCTGAGTCTTGATATCACTATGGCAAAGGACATACTCGTGCACCTATCTTCATCGCAGGTTCCTAACCCGCTCAGTCCTTACAGTACCACTAACTCAGTAACAAAAAAGGCCACGCATGTGGTAGTGGACCCCCCTGTTCGGTAGTTCAGGCCTACATGAGGCATTCAAACCACTAGGTCGGGCCATCACAGTGCTTGCAATCGAAGCAACTCTAAAATAGCGTGGAGCAAAGGTAGGTGCACTATATGTGAAATAATACACAGAAGATTCTATCATGAAGGTTTCATGAGTTGTGGTGCAAAAAGGTAGGGTTGGTTAGTTTAGAACCTGCGATGATGCGTGTTTGAGGCAGACCGCACTGGTAAGAATGTCTTTTGGCTAGTGAATTTTGCCTTAATAAGGCCACGTGCCGATTATTTATGGTGCACTGAGTTAGTGGTGCATACGGTGCTTAGCGTGTTGCCTACTGGACTGTATCATCTGTAATCACGATTGAAATAAAACATGAGGCATGTATGGAATACATTATCGAAATATGTATTTTCAGGGACATTATAGTTCAAGATGTGACCTGTGCTGTCCGCAGTGTAGCCTACCATTGATCTCAGCTTCCTTTTTTACCCTAAGAATGGTAAAGAAACTGCTTCCATTTCTTCCCCCAAATGCAGGCAAGACCCTAATGTCCACTTTGGTATTATCTAAGGTGGACTATTGCAACGGCCTATTGTTGAACGCTCAGGAACAAGTCTTGAACAAATTACAGCTTGCTCAAAATGCTGCCGCAAGGATCCTAACTGGCACACCTAAATATTCATCTATCTCCCCCATCATTCGTCAACTAGTTACCGGTAAGAAGCCGTACAACGTTTAAGGCCTTGTGTATCATATATAAGGCATTGAACAACATTGGACCAGACTTTTTTAAAAAGGCCATTAGTGTTTACACACCTAGTCGAACATTACGTTCATGTGCAGCCCAACAGCTCCAAATTCCACGCACAAAAAAAGCGACATGGGGAGACAAACGCTTTGTGGTTGCTGCTTCGAAATTATGGAACCTGCTCCCTTCCTATATCAAACTTAGCCCATCACTACTAATATTCCGAAAGCACCTTAAAACCTGGCTTTTTAATCACTAAACTGTCAATAGGAACCCCCCTGCAATCTGTGAACTCCAGCGCCGAGACACCGGAAGGTATTTGTGCGCTATAGAAATTTTATAAATAAATAAATATGTTATATACATTCCTGTTAAGTTTATCAATGAAGCTTACTGCTTCCTCTTCTGTACCACTCCACACTATAAACAGATCAGAGATGTATCTGATCCAGGTTTGTAGTTTGGCAAAATCTTCTGTCAAACTGTCCTCATTTCTAAGCTCCTCTTCCCATTTGCCCACAAAAAGGATCGCGAAACTAGGCGCAAAGGCAGACCCCATAGCCAAATGTTGTTTTTTAAACACAATTTCATCATTTGTATTATCATGTTGTTATGCTCCCGAAAGCCTATTTCCCTCTTTTTAAGGAAGTAATAGCTAGCTTCCATCCCTTGGATGTGGTCAATGATTGTATATAGGGCACTCACATCCATGGTGATTAACAGAGAGCCCTCTGACCAATGGATGCTTTCAAGTTTGTTTAAAAAGTCTGTAGTGTCCTTTGTATAGGAGGGTAACTGGCAGACAAATTCTCTAAGAAAATGATCAATGTATTTTGATAAATTCTCATTGATACTACCAATGGAAGAGATTATGGGTCTCCCTGGAGGTTTTCTTGGGTTTATGTGAACCTTCGGTAGAAGGTAAAAAATGGGTAGTTTAGGGTAATCTCTTTTAAGGAAACAAAATTCATGCCATGAAAGTAACCCCTCATTGTGCCATTCGCTGAGTTGTTCCCATGTTTCTGTAATGCTCATATTGTAGTCATTCATATAAGATATATTCCCAGCACATTTTGTTATTTTGGCATGAGAAAAAATTACATCATTTTGTTAGTTTGCAAAATAAGAAAAATACCCAATTGGGGTTTTGCCCTGCGAAAATGCTCGATCCAAACAGTACATATAGATTACACATTTACCGTCCTACAGCATCATCAATTTATAAAATACCGAATATATGATTAGGCAATGCATCCTTGAATTGATATATAAATGTTGCATTTCAATAAATACATATAAATACCATATTTGGTAAAAAATACGTTTTTAGCAAATAATACAAATATTATTAAAAAAAATAGATATTTTTACTGTAGTACTGGGATTGCTTAATACCTGAATGAATTCAGTATGTGCAAAACTTCGCTTTGTGCAAATAACTGGATAATCCAATATATGTCAAGTAATACTCAAGCCAATGACAGTGCATTTATAGTGCAAACATTGTGATTAGTGCAAATAGTATTCTATACTTATAAAAAAGATATTTTTTATATAAAAGGTTAAAAGATATGTACATTAAAAAGTCAATATACATATTAAAACGGTATAAAAGAAAGTGAAGGGAGCAGGGTGGAAGTTATTTGCTGTAGTAACTTAAAAATATACCTACAGCTTGATATTTGTTTTTATATTGGCATATTAGTTGGTGAAATGGCTTTATAGGAAATTGTGGAGGTCCTCTCTATCATTTAATTCCATTTGGGACTTACTGTCTAGTTCCAGGATGAACTTGGACTCAAGTTGTCTTAGGGCCTTTTCCCTATTGCCCCCTCTGGAATTTGCAGTAGCGGCAGCAATTACAAAATACTGAAGGCATTTAAGATCATTGCCATGCACTGCTTTAAAGTGCCAGGCAACTGGGTACGATGTATCCTTATTAACAATTGCCCTAAGATGTTGAAGGATTCTGACATGCACCGGTAGCTTAGTGCTGCCTACATATCTAAGGCCACAGGTGCATGCCAGAACCTATACAGCGTACTCAGTTTTGCAGTTGAAATAGCCTTAAGTTGTACTCTCCTTGGGACTAAAAGCGGTTTTGTATTTGGTGGTACAAATACCAACTCTCCAAGCCCTACAGGATGAGCATTTATAGAAACCTTGTCTTTCTTGTAGCCAGGTAGTTTCTTTACATTTGACGGTTTCTGGATTGCTGCGCACAATTTGGGATCTCATTGATATCCCTCTATGGTATGTTGTGGTAGGCATGCTTGGTAACTCTGGAGCTAGAACTGCATCAGTCAATATAATCGGCCTATTCCGATTAATATTAGACCGGATTTGACGATGTTGTTTATTGAATGTAAGGGTGAGTCTAGCAGTGTTGGTTTGTTCAATGTTGCTTACAGTTGTACTGGTGGGTGCTAGAAGTGTTTCTCTGGGCTTACTAGTGACTTTGGCAAGGGCTTGATTAAGGATAGATGTGTTGTAACCCCTTTATCTGAATCTCACAATTGCCTCACATGTGCAAACCTCCTGTTGGTTCGGGGTACTACATATTCTTTTTATTCTTAGTAGTTCCCCGTAAGGGATGCTTTTAATAAGATGTTGAGGGTGGGCACTTGAAGCATGAAGAGTAGAGTTGCCTGCCGTGGCTTTTCTGTGTAGCGTGGTATTTATTTTTCATGCTTCTATATAGATTTTTACATCTAAAAAGTCCACCTCTTTGTCACTGATGTTTGAAGTAATATACAGATATTCACACAGTTTAGTCACTATCCACTATATTTAGTGAAACACTATAAATTGGTCAAGTAAACAGCCAATTACACTGCTACTAAATCCTCCATCCAAATATTTATTTATATATTTCCACTCATTCTTCAATGCAAATTGCTATATATATAATGCATATTTAAATAATAAAGGAAACCACATTCACTGGATTATGTCATCAGTGATGTCATTTGAGATGTCATCAGTGATGTCACTGACCATGTCATGTATGATCTGATATGTGACATCATCAGCAGTGGATTGCGGGTGCGCAAAATATAGTTAGTACAACTAACCAAATAGGAGCATTTTCAATGGTTTTGTATGAGTGAAATGTCCAGCTAACTATAACACCCCTTAAACTTTTAGTTTTTTGAGTGAATATATATATATGAAAAAAAAGAAGACGTCACTGCATTTCCTTGCTGGTGAACAGAGAAAACACGAATGCCAAATTCAGGCACTGGTAAGTGTATTGGTTACAGAGCTGCAATCTGACACGTTTTTGGTGGTTGCCCTTGCTCACAGATAGCCATATATATATATATATATATATATATATATATATATATATATGTATATATATATATATATATATATATATTACCCACTGGCGATAGCCAGTAGGTATATATAGTTAGGATTGGCTACCATAGGAAATCAGCAACATTCTATTGGGAATAACTTTGGCGCCGGTTGAGGAATTTGCGTGTAATGTTCCAAAATTTTGGCCAGCTCGGCTCCGCTCCTTCCCTGAAAGTTTCAGGGGGATTTGTGAAGTGGGGGCTGAGAAAAAAAGGGGGTCCCAAAACGTGTTTTCCCCATGTTAATTTTTATAGGACGGTCTGACAAGTCTACAGCCCGAACCGCTGAACAGAATAACGCCAAACTTTGCAAAATTGTAGGGACAGATACGCAGATGTGCCTTTGCTATGTTTGGGGAAAATTGCTCCAGTAGTTTTTATGAAAATTAGGTTCAAAAACACATATATATCTATATGAGCTTACGGGTCCGCGCACCGTACGCGTACCGTGCGTGTACCCTTACATGCGCGCTCGCGATCCTGATTGGCTGGCAGTCGACTGTCAACATTCCAAACTGTCCAAAGTTAGGATTTAGCATTTAAAAAAACTTGCAAATTCACTTAAAAAGACATAGGTTTCAGGCCTTATATAGTTAGGAATTAGCATTTAAAAAACCTTCGAAATTCACTGAAAAAACCATAGGTTTCAGGCCTTATATAGTTAGGAAAACTTTGAAATTCACTCAAAAAAAGTTTTAGGGGTGTTATAGTTTGCTGGACATTTCACTCATACAAAACCATTGAAATTGCTCCTATATAGCTAGTTGAAATAACTATATTTTGGGCACCCGCAATGCACTGCTGATGATGTCACATATTAGATCATTCATGACGTGGTTAGTGAAATCACTGATGACATCTCAAATGACATCACTGATGACATCACTGATGACATCATCCAGCCAGTGGGCACGTTTGCAGAGTGGTGCAGGAAGGGGGCGGGGCTTGAGGTGACGGATTGCACCACTCTGCAAACGCGCCCCCTGGTGCATTTCCAGAGGGGGAACAAATTCCACTTGAATACTGGGGGTCCCCGGGGGCTAACTAGCCCACCAGAAACCTCCAGTATGCACCAGGGGGCTGCGTTGCAGAGAGGTGTAAAAAGGGGCATGGCTTCTTTACACATCTCTGCAAGACAGCCCCCTGGCACATTTGCGGAGGGCAAACTAATTCCCCTTGAATTCTGGGGGTCCCTGGGAGCCAACTAGCCCACCAGGAACCTTCACTATGCGCCAGGGGGCTGCGTTGCAGATAGGTGTAAAAAGGGGCGTGGCCTCTTTACATGTCTCTGCAACGCAGTCCCCTGGCGCATTTGCAGAGGGGGAACTAATTCCCCTTGAATACTGGGGGCCCCGGGGGCTAACTAGCCTACCAGATACCTCCAGCATGCGCCAGGGGGCTGCGTTGCAGAGAGGTGTAAAAAAGGGCGTGGCTTCTTTACACGTCTCTGCAAGACAGCCCCCTGGTGCATTTGCGGAGGGGGAATTAATTCCCCTTGAATTCTGGGGTCCCTGGGGGCCAACTAGCCCACCAGGAACCTCCAGTATGCGCCAGAGGGCTGCGTTGCAGTGAGGTGTGAAAAGGGGTGTGGCCTCTTTACACATCTCTGCAAGGCAGCCCCCAGGTGCATACTGGAGGTTCCGGGTGGGCTACTTGGCCCCCAGGGACCCCCACTATTCAAGGTGAATTATTTCCACATCTGCAAATGCACCGAGAGGTGCGTTTGCAGAGTGGTGCATTTGTTTTTTTGGGGGGGACCATACGCGTATCCTGCGATTAAAAAAAACAAATTTTTGGGGGGCCTTGGGGGTCCTTGTGGGACCCCCTAAGCATGCCTAGGGGGTCAGGGTATTTCTACCCTGCCCCCTTTTCACGTTTTTCGCATCTCTTTTTCTGTTTACTTGTGCCTCGGAGGCACAAGATGGCTGCCAACACTTCCTGGTTTGGAGTGTTGACAGATAGTTGACAGCCAATCAGCATCCAGCTCGTGTTTGTAATTGTACGGTTTTCTGTACACTTACTGTACATGTACGGTACTTCGTCTCTAGATATCACTATGATTTTACTTTTGATTTTCTCAGGAACTACTGAACGGATTTACATCATTTTAACAAAAAGCACAATCTGTGAACCGAATTCTACCTTTTTGCAAAATTTGGTGTAATTCCGTTCAGCCGTTCGGGCTGTAGCCCTGGCTAAAGGTCCTATGGAAAACTGTATGGAGAAAACACGTTTTGGGAGCCCCTTTTTTCTTGGCCCCCACTTGACGAATCACCCTCAACTTTCAGGGAAGGAGCGGAGCAGGCCATTTTCTTGGAGAAATTCGCGAAGATTCGTCCACCGACGCCAAAGTTATTCCAAATAGAATGTTGTGGATTTCCAATGGAAACTAGGTCCTAAATATATATGTATCACCAGACATTTCCCTGCACTTTGTCAATTCCACTGGGACACTCCCTGCGCAGCACTTACCCGAATAAAGGATTGTGGGACTTGTGGTTCCTACGAATCACAGGTGGTGAGCAGCAACTTCAGGTGGGGGTGTGACGACTCGCAGCCAATGAGACTGTGGCAGGCTGTTATTTATATGGGTGAATGAATCACCAGTAAAGTGAATGGCGTCTGAGGAAGGCAGAAGGTCTGCCGAAATGCATTATGCCAGCAATCTTGAATAAATGCTTCTACCTGATTCCCCGCTGTGGCCCCTGCTTCTTTGCTTGCTGGAGAGGGTTCTGTGGATACATTGCGCGGTTTCCAGAGACGCGCTACAGGGGCCCCGTTCTGCTAAGTGGCCCGGGCTCTTCTGGTTCCTGCTCCGGCAGTCTCCTTCGTTTTCCAAGTTATTGGAACTGCCCAGGGCCTGCCACTCCACACAGAGGAATCCAGAGCAGCTGCAGCGCGGTCCGTGACTGCACGGAGGGTCGCAAGGCACTGGCTTCTTGACCCCTGCTCGGCTGAATTTCGTGTTGGGGAGGAAAGAACGGCTGGGGACTGGAGGAAGCATTGTTTGCGAGTACAGCAACTGGACATTGATTTTAATTTCACCAGACATTTCCCTGCACTTTGTCAATTCCACTGGGACACTCCCTGCGCAGCACTTACCCGAATAAAGGATTGTGGGACTTGTGGTTCCTACGAATCACAGGTGGTGAGCAGCAACTTCAGGTGGGGGTGTGACGACTCGCAGCCAATGAGACTGTGGCAGGCTGTTATTTAAATGGGTGAATGAATCACCAGTAAAGTGAATGGCGTCTGAGGAAGGCAGAAGGTCTGCCGAAATGCATTATGCCAGCAATCTTGAATAAATGCTTCTACCTGATTCCCCGCTGTGGCCCCTGCTTCTTTGCTTGCTGGAGAGGGTTCTGTGGATACATTGCGCGGTTTCCAGAGACGCGCTACAGGGGCCCCGTTCTGCTAAGTGGCCCGGGCTCTTCTGGTTCCTGCTCCGGCAGTCTCCTTCGTTTTCCAAGTTATTGGAACTGCCCAGGGCCTGCCACTCCACACAGAGGAATCCAGAGCAGCTGCAGCGCGGTCCGTGACTGCACGGAGGGTCGCAAGGCACTGGCTTCTTGACCCCTGCTCGGCTGAATTTCGTGTTGGGGAGGAAAGAACGGCTGGGGACTGGAGGAAGCATTGTTTGCGAGTACAGCAACTGGACATTGATTTTAATTTCACCAGACATTTCCCTGCACTTTGTCAATTCCACTGGGACACTCCCTGCGCAGCACTTACCCGAATAAAGGATTGTGGGACTTGTGGTTCCTACGAATCACAGGTGGTGAGCAGCAACTTCAGGTGGGGGTGTGACGACTCGCAGCCAATGAGACTGTGGCAGGCTGTTATTTAAATGGGTGAATGAATCACCAGTAAAGTGAATGGCGTCTGAGGAAGGCAGAAGGTCTGCCGAAATGCATTATGCCAGCAATCTTGAATAAATGCTTCTACCTGATTCCCCGCTGTGGCCCCTGCTTCTTTGCTTGCTGGAGAGGGTTCTGTGGATACATTGCGCGGTTTCCAGAGACGCGCTACAGGGGCCCCGTTCTGCTAAGTGGCCCGGGCTCTTCTGGTTCCTGCTCCGGCAGTCTCCTTCGTTTTCCAAGTTATTGGAACTGCCCAGGGCCTGCCACTCCACACAGAGGAATCCAGAGCAGCTGCAGCGCGGTCCGTGACTGCACGGAGGGTCGCAAGGCACTGGCTTCTTGACCCCTGCTCGGCTGAATTTCGTGTTGGGGAGGAAAGAACGGCTGGGGACTGGAGGAAGCATTGTTTGCGAGTACAGCAACTGGACATTGATTTTAATTTCACCAGACATTTCCCTGCACTTTGTCAATTCCACTGGGACACTCCCTGCGCAGCACTTACCCGAATAAAGGATTGTGGGACTTGTGGTTCCTACGAATCACAGGTGGTGAGCAGCAACTTCAGGTGGGGGTGTGACGACTCGCAGCCAATGAGACTGTGGCAGGCTGTTATTTAAATGGGTGAATGAATCACCAGTAAAGTGAATGGCGTCTGAGGAAGGCAGAAGGTCTGCCGAAATGCATTATGCCAGCAATCTTGAATAAATGCTTCTACCTGATTCCCCGCTGTGGCCCCTGCTTCTTTGCTTGCTGGAGAGGGTTCTGTGGATACATTGCGCGGTTTCCAGAGACGCGCTACAGGGGCCCCGTTCTGCTAAGTGGCCCGGGCTCTTCTGGTTCCTGCTCCGGCAGTCTCCTTCGTTTTCCAAGTTATTGGAACTGCCCAGGGCCTGCCACTCCACACAGAGGAATCCAGAGCAGCTGCAGCGCGGTCCGTGACTGCACGGAGGGTCGCAAGGCACTGGCTTCTTGACCCCTGCTCGGCTGAATTTCGTGTTGGGGAGGAAAGAACGGCTGGGGACTGGAGGAAGCATTGTTTGCGAGTACAGCAACTGGACATTGATTTTAATTTCACCAGACATTTCCCTGCACTTTGTCAATTCCACTGGGACACTCCCTGCGCAGCACTTACCCGAATAAAGGATTGTGGGACTTGTGGTTCCTACGAATCACAGGTGGTGAGCAGCAACTTCAGGTGGGGGTGTGACGACTCGCAGCCAATGAGACTGTGGCAGGCTGTTATTTAAATGGGTGAATGAATCACCAGTAAAGTGAATGGCGTCTGAGGAAGGCAGAAGGTCTGCCGAAATGCATTATGCCAGCAATCTTGAATAAATGCTTCTACCTGATTCCCCGCTGTGGCCCCTGCTTCTTTGCTTGCTGGAGAGGGTTCTGTGGATACATTGCGCGGTTTCCAGAGACGCGCTACAGGGGCCCCGTTCTGCTAAGTGGCCCGGGCTCTTCTGGTTCCTGCTCCGGCAGTCTCCTTCGTTTTCCAAGTTATTGGAACTGCCCAGGGCCTGCCACTCCACACAGAGGAATCCAGAGCAGCTGCAGCGCGGTCCGTGACTGCACGGAGGGTCGCAAGGCACTGGCTTCTTGACCCCTGCTCGGCTGAATTTCGTGTTGGGGAGGAAAGAACGGCTGGGGACTGGAGGAAGCATTGTTTGCGAGTACAGCAACTGGACATTGATTTTAATTTCACCAGACATTTCCCTGCACTTTGTCAATTCCACTGGGACACTCCCTGCGCAGCACTTACCCGAATAAAGGATTGTGGGACTTGTGGTTCCTACGAATCACAGGTGGTGAGCAGCAACTTCAGGTGGGGGTGTGACGACTCGCAGCCAATGAGACTGTGGCAGGCTGTTATTTAAATGGGTGAATGAATCACCAGTAAAGTGAATGGCGTCTGAGGAAGGCAGAAGGTCTGCCGAAATGCATTATGCCAGCAATCTTGAATAAATGCTTCTACCTGATTCCCCGCTGTGGCCCCTGCTTCTTTGCTTGCTGGAGAGGGTTCTGTGGATACATTGCGCGGTTTCCAGAGACGCGCTACAGGGGCCCCGTTCTGCTAAGTGGCCCGGGCTCTTCTGGTTCCTGCTCCGGCAGTCTCCTTCGTTTTCCAAGTTATTGGAACTGCCCAGGGCCTGCCACTCCACACAGAGGAATCCAGAGCAGCTGCAGCGCGGTCCGTGACTGCACGGAGGGTCGCAAGGCACTGGCTTCTTGACCCCTGCTCGGCTGAATTTCGTGTTGGGGAGGAAAGAACGGCTGGGGACTGGAGGAAGCATTGTTTGCGAGTACAGCAACTGGACATTGATTTTAATTTCACCAGACATTTCCCTGCACTTTGTCAATTCCACTGGGACACTCCCTGCGCAGCACTTACCCGAATAAAGGATTGTGGGACTTGTGGTTCCTACGAATCACAGGTGGTGAGCAGCAACTTCAGGTGGGGGTGTGACGACTCGCAGCCAATGAGACTGTGGCAGGCTGTTATTTAAATGGGTGAATGAATCACCAGTAAAGTGAATGGCGTCTGAGGAAGGCAGAAGGTCTGCCGAAATGCATTATGCCAGCAATCTTGAATAAATGCTTCTACCTGATTCCCCGCTGTGGCCCCTGCTTCTTTGCTTGCTGGAGAGGGTTCTGTGGATACATTGCGCGGTTTCCAGAGACGCGCTACAGGGGCCCCGTTCTGCTAAGTGGCCCGGGCTCTTCTGGTTCCTGCTCCGGCAGTCTCCTTCGTTTTCCAAGTTATTGGAACTGCCCAGGGCCTGCCACTCCACACAGAGGAATCCAGAGCAGCTGCAGCGCGGTCCGTGACTGCACGGAGGGTCGCAAGGCACTGGCTTCTTGACCCCTGCTCGGCTGAATTTCGTGTTGGGGAGGAAAGAACGGCTGGGGACTGGAGGAAGCATTGTTTGCGAGTACAGCAACTGGACATTGATTTTAATTTCACCAGACATTTCCCTGCACTTTGTCAATTCCACTGGGACACTCCCTGCGCAGCACTTACCCGAATAAAGGATTGTGGGACTTGTGGTTCCTACGAATCACAGGTGGTGAGCAGCAACTTCAGGTGGGGGTGTGACGACTCGCAGCCAATGAGACTGTGGCAGGCTGTTATTTAAATGGGTGAATGAATCACCAGTAAAGTGAATGGCGTCTGAGGAAGGCAGAAGGTCTGCCGAAATGCATTATGCCAGCAATCTTGAATAAATGCTTCTACCTGATTCCCCGCTGTGGCCCCTGCTTCTTTGCTTGCTGGAGAGGGTTCTGTGGATATATATATATATATATATATATATATATATATATATATATATATATATATATATATATATATATATAGATAGATAGATAGATATATATCATCATCAAGTTACATAGATTTGGAGTTAAGTATAGGAA
>NW_028252220.1:0-55332 GCF_964263255.1 Lissotriton vulgaris
CCTTTTTAGGTCTCGCCTGTCGATGCGCATGCGCATCGAGCTTGCGAGACTATGGGGGCTTATCCACTCTTTATCCAACTTGCAAGGAATCGTGGCGATTCCTTGCAGTGCACGAGACATTTAAGCTCAATGCGCATGCGCAAACAGCTTCAAAGCGCGTGCACAAGCCCCCATCCGCCTGCATTGCCTTCTCTCTCTCTGACAGCCTCCCCCAGCTCCGCCTCCTCACTTTTTGATTGCACGGCTGTTAGGCCGTGCCTCCCCTATTCTACTCCCCCCTCCTTCTCCACTCCCCCTCACGATGCACCTCCGGATCCGCCCCCTCCCCATTTTGTCTACCACCGTGAAACTGTTTGGCACACGAAAGTCTTACCATTACCACAACCTATTTCCTTTCAGAAAACATTTTCCTCTCCAACTCTAACTTCGCCAAATTTATTTTACGGGACAATGAAACATACTTATTTGTTACCAAACATTTGTACAGCCTTCCACATGTCTTCCACAACCCACTAACGCCCGAACCACCCCCCTCTGTCCCCGTACACAGCCATGCTCGCATTTCAACTCCCCCTCTCCAGACGCCAGGACCTCCCCTCTGTGTTCCTGCACCCCCTCCGGATCCGCCCCCTCCCCATTTTGTCTACCACCGTGAAACTGTTTGGCACACGAAAGTCTTACCATTACCACGACCTATTTCCTTTCAGAAAACATTTTCCTCTCCAACTCTAACTTCGCCAAATTTATTTTACGGGACAATGAAACATACTTATTTGTTACCAAACATTTGTACAGCCTTCCACATGTCTTCCACAACCCACTAACGCCCGAACCACCCCCCTCTGTCCCCGTACACAGCCATGCTCGCATTTCAACTCCCCCTCTCCAGACGCCAGGACCTCCCCTCTGTGTTCCTGCACCCCCTCCGGATCCGCCCCCTCCCCATTTTGTCTACCACCGTGAAACTGTTTGGCACACGAAAGTCTTACCATTACCACAACCTATTTCCTTTCAGAAAACATTTTCCTCTTCAACTCTAACTTCGCCAAATTTATTTTACGGGACAATGAAACATACTTATTTGTTACCAAACATTTGTACAGCCTTCCACATGTCTTCCACAACCCACTAACGCCCGAACCACCCCCCTCTGTCCCCGTACACAGCCATGCTCGCATTTCAACTCCCCCTCTCCAGACGCCAGGACCTCCCCTCTGTGTTCCTGCACCCCCTCCGGATCCGCCCCCTCCCCATTTTGTCTACCACCGTGAAACTGTTTGGCACACGAAAGTCTTACCATTACCACGACCTATTTCCTTTCAGAAAACATTTTCCTCTTCAACTCTAACTTCGCCAAATTTATTTTACGGGACAATGAAACATACTTATTTGTTACCAAACATTTGTACAGCCTTCCACATGTCTTCCACAACCCACTAACGCCCGAACCACCCCCCTCTGTCCCCGTACACAGCCATGCTCGCATTTCAACTCCCCCTCTCCAGACGCCAGGACCTCCCCTCTGTGTTCCTGCACCCATCCAGTCTCTCCGAACACAAATAAAGACTTTAAACTCAAATGGTCGACAAAAAGAAATGAGAGACGCATTACAAGCTACATCGTAGCATTGCACCTAAAAAAGTTAAGCTTACATCCCACAAACGCCCGAACCTCCCCCCTCTGTTCCCGTACACAGCCATGCTCGCATTTCAACTCCCCCTCTCCAGACGCTTGGACCTCCCCTCTGTGTTCCTGCACCCATCCAGGCTCTCCGAACACAAAAAAAGACTTTAAACTGAAATGGTCGACAAAAAAAAATCATGACAGACGCATTACAAGCTACATCGTAGCATTGCACCTAAAATAGTTAAGCTTACAACCCACAAACGCCCGAACCTCCCCCCTCTGTTCCCGTACACAGCCAGGCTCGCAAATCAACTCCCCCTCTCCAGACGCCAGGACCTCCCCTCTCTGTCCCTGCACCCATCTATGCTCTCCGAATACAAAAAGACTTTAAACTGAAATCGTCTACACCACGAGATAATGACATACGCATTAAAAGTTACATTGGCTTGTACATTGCCTAATCTGCAGGCCTACAACTGAAATCGTCTACACCACGAAATAAAGCGTGCTACGTTAAAAATACCGATTGTATCTCTAGCATTGCACCTAAAAAAAAAAAAAAACTTTAGTCCCATTTACATGAACACAAAGTCAGGCCACAGACTGCAAGGCTTTCGTCACGAAAACTACAGGATGCTAGACTACTTTAAGCGCCGTCGCCAAGATTGTAATCACTTGTGAAGTTCCTTTGGGGATGTGCTAATTTAGAACAGCAGGATGCGACCCGGGTGTTAGCTCGATAACAACAACAAACGCCCCCCCCCCCAAAAAAACCGACTGAAAGGAAATACTTACACTAGAAACGTGAAACTTTTTTGCAAAACGTAAGCAATGTCACTGTACGCAAATATTAACACTAGAAACGTGTAGTTATTTTAACAATACTTATTTACTTTACATAACCATGATTATTATTTGACAACTTTCCTCGACAGCGTGGTATGTAAAATCGTCTTATTCTACGTTTACGCTTTTACAGACTAAAGATTTTCTATGTTGCCTCAGCGAAACATTTCCGATTTTGCCTTCTTTTGGATAATCACCATATTTCTTATACACACACATTAAGGGAGCCATCCGCAGCAGCCTCACTCTCACTCATCCTCAACCTCTTTTTTTCTATTTAGTTAAGGGTAACTTGCAGACAACCTCTCTTGCTATTTTGTTAAGGGTCACTTGCAGCACACATTTCAATACGAATTACAGTAAGGCAGAAAATGGCGTCTGGAAACGTTATGTTTTATTACATCAAAACTCCTATACTTTAAAGACAATCTACCACTGTATTTTAACATTTCGCCACACCTACTCACCATCAACCTCTCTTTCTATTTTCTTAAGGGTAACTTGCAGCCAACCTCTATTCCTAGTTTCTTGACTATGGCGCTTTTACAGACTAAAGTTTTTCTATGTTGCCTCACTGAAACATTTCCGATTTTGCCTTCTTTTGTATAATCACCACTGTATTTTAACGTTCCCACACACACATTAATGTAGGCATGCTATAACAAAAAACAACACAACTTTGATGGCAAATACATCAGCTCAAAACATTTCGCCACACCTGTCTCTAGATTTATTTATTGCCATAAAAAAATATGTACCATCTTCTAAATACCCCACTCTATTTTAACGGTCCCACACACACATCAACCACTCACCCTCAACCACTCACCCTCAACCACTCACCCTCAACCACTCACCCTCAACCACTCACCCTCAAACACTCACCCTCAACCACTCACCCTCAACCACTCACCCTTAACCACTCACCCTCAACCAGTCACCCTCAACCACTCACCCTCAAACACTCACCCTCAACCACTCACCCTCAACCACTCACCCTCAACATCTCACCCTCACTCACCCTCAACACCTCACCCTCAACCCCTCACCTTGCACCCCTCACCCTCACTCACTCTCCATCACCCTCAACCCCTCACCTACATCCTCAACACTTCACCCTAAACACCTCACTCACCCTCAACCCCTCCCACTCACCCTCACTCACCCTCACCCTCACTCACCCTCAACACCTCACCATCACTAACACTCAACCCCTCACCCTCACTAACTCTCAATTACTCAATCACCCTTACCCTCACTCGCATTCAATATCTCACCCACACTAACACTGAACGCCTCACTCACCCTCACTTTTACCCTCACTCACACTCAACACTTCAACCTCACCCTCACTCACATTCACCCTCTCCCTCAACTCCTCATGCCATTTGTTAAGCGTAACTTGGATCAGACAGTTACAGTCAAATTACAGTAAGGTTGAAATTGGCGTCTGTAAACTTTATGGTTTTTTATCAAAACTCCTCCACTCACCCTCAACCACTCACCCTCAACTACTCATCCTCAACCACTCACCCTCAACCACTCACCATCAACCACTCACCCTCAACCACTCACCCTCAACCACTCACCCTCAACCACTCACCCTCAACCACTCACCCTCAACATCTCACCCTCACTCACCCTCAACATCTCACCCTCACTCACCCTCAACACCTCACCCTCAACCCCTCACCCCCAACCCTCACCCGCAACCCCTCACCTTCCACCCCTCACCCTCACTCACCCTCCATCACCCTCAACCCCTCACCTACATCCTCAACACTTCACCCTAAACACCTCACTCACCCTCAACCCCTCCCACTCACCCTCACTCACCCTCACCCTCACTCACCCTCAACACCTCACCATCACTAACACTCAACCCCTCACCCTCACTAACTCTCAATTACTCAATCACCCTTACCCTCACTCGCATTCAATATCTCACCCACACTAACACTGAACGCCTCACTCACCCTCACTTTTACCCTCACTCACACTCAACACTTCAACCTCACCCTCACTCACATTCACCCTCTCCCTCAACTCCTCATGCCATTTGTTAAGCGTAACTTGGATCAGACAGTTACAGTCAAATTACAGTAAGGTTGAAATTGGCGTCTGTAAACTTTATGGTTTTTTATCAAAACTCCTCCACTCACCCTCAACCACTCACCCTCAACTACTCACCCTCAACCACTCACCCTCAACCACTCACCATCAACCACTCACCCTCAACCACTCACCCTCAACCACTCACCCTCAACAACTCACCCTCAACAACTCACCCTCAACCACTCACCCTCACCCACTCACCCTCACCCACTCACCCTCACCCACTCGCCCTCACCCTCAACCCCTCATGCTATTTTTAAGGGTAACTTACAGACTAAAGATTTTCTATGTTGCCTCACTGAAACATTTCCGATTTTGCATTTTTTTGGATAATCACCACTGTATTTTAACGTTCCCACACACACATTAATGTAGGCATGCTATAACAAAAAAAACCACAACTTTAATGGCAAATACATCAGCTCAAAACATTTCGCCACACCTGTCTCTAGATTTATTTATTGCCATAAAAAAATATGTACCATCTTCTAAATCCCCCACTCTATTTTAACGGTACCACACACACATCAACCACTCACCCTCAACCACTCACCCTCAACAACTCACCCTCAACCACTCACCCTCAAACACTCACCCTCAACCACTCATCCTCAACCACTCACCCTCAACCACTCACCCTCACCCACTCACCCTCACCCACTCACCCTCACCCACTCACCCTCACCCACTCACCCTCACCCTCATCCACTCACCCTCAACCACTCACCCTCAACCACTCACCCTCAACCACTCACCCTCAACCACTCACCCTCAACCACTCACCCTCAACCACTCACCCTCAACCACTCACCCTCAACCACTCACCCTCAAACAATCACCCTCACCCTCAACCCTCACCTACCCTCACCCTCACCCTCAACACTCACCTACCCTCACCCTCACCCTCAACACTCACCTACCCTCACCCACCCTCAACCCCTCACCCTCACTCAACACCTCAGCCTCGCCCTCACTCGCCCTCACCCTCAACCCCTCATGCTATTTTTAAGGGTAACTTGGCGCTGACAGTTCAAGTCGAATGACAGTAAGGTAGAAAAATTCTATAGTCACTCACCCTCAACGCCTCACCCAACATCTCACCTTGACTCACCATCAACATCTCACCCTCACTCACCCTCAAAACATCAGCCTCAATTCCTCACCTCAACCCCTCACCCTCAAACATTCACCCTCACTCACCCTCCCTCACCCTCACTCACCCTCCCTCACCCTCAACCCCTCACCCACACCCTCAACACTTCACCCTACACACCTCACCCTCAGTAACTCTCAATCCCTCTATCACCCTTCCCCTCACTCACCCTCAATACCTCACCCTCACTAACACTCAACCCCTCACTCTTACTTTCACTTACACTCAAGACCTCAGCCTCACCCTCACTCATCCTCACCCTCAACCCCTCATGCCATTTTTAAGTGTAACTTTGAGTACACAGTTCAAGTTGATTTACATTAAAGGAGAAAATGGTGTCTGGAAACGTTAACAAAACTCCTATAGTTTACATACCATGCCGTACACACACACCAACATAATTCCTAGCATTTAAAATTACCAACAGACACATTCAAGGGCCGCATCCTCAGCAATGCTCACGATTTTTATACTACAAATAACAACACAACTTTGATTGCAAATAAATCAGCTCAGAACATTTCGCCACACCTATCGCTACATTTATCTATTGGCAAACAAAATCATCGACCAACTTTCTCAGTCTCCTACTGTATTTCTATGCTGACACTCACACATTAATGGAGGCATCTGCAGCAATGTCCTGTCTTTTCATACTGAACATAAACGCCACAACTTTGAGCCTGTATATTACAAGACTTACATTAAGGGACGCACCCGCAGCCAAATTCTGTATTTACAACACGTACACACACAGCCAAAATTATCCTAGCATTTAAAAATACCCACAGACACATCTTTCTCATTCGCCCACTGGACGGCTCCACAGCAATGTTCAGTATTTGCATACTAAACATAAACGCCACAACTTCGGCACATCTTTCAGCCTGTATATTACAAGAGTTCTATGTTTAAAAATGAAACTTTGTATACTTTACAAGCTTTAGATATTCCATTTTTAAGGGTAACTTCGAGCAAACAGTTGAACTTCAATGACACAAACGTTAAATAAAACAAACGAAAAATAAAAAAAATTTACTTTGTCAGTTCCGAGCTAACTCTTATGTGCGCTTAAGCGAGTTGGCCAGGGAAGTCTACTGGCGCGCCAATGTCGAAACTCCTTTTGCATACACATTCAAACATTCACACTTCCAATTCGCGCACATCAGCTAGTGTGACTTTTCCTTGGGGCAAGGGAAGGACTGCAAGCCGGGTGTTAGCTCGAGAACAACAACAGACATCCCCCCCCCACCCCAAAATCCAGTAGAAACGTGAAGTTTTTTCGCTAAACTTAAACAATCCCACTGAACGTAAATACGAACATTAGAAACGTTATTTGTTTTAACAAAACTTATTTAGTTTACATAACCAGGCCTAGTATTTCACAATTTTGTGGTACAACGTAGTATGTAACATCGGCCTATTCTACTTCGACGCTTGTACAGACTACAGATTTTCAATGTTGCCTTCAGTGAAAAAATTACGATGTTGCCTTCTTTTGGATAACCACCATATTTCTTATACACACACATTAAGGGACGCATCCGCAGCAGCCTCACTCTCACTCACCCTCAACCGCTTTTTTTTTCTATTTAGTTAAGGGTAACTTGCAGCCAACCTCTCTTGCTGTTTTGTTAAGGGTCACTTGCAGCACACATTTCAAGACGAATTACAGTAAGGCAGAAAATGGCGTCTGGAAACGTTTTTTTTTTTAACATCAAAACTCCTATACTTTAAATACAATCTACCACTGTATTTTAACATTTCGCCACACCTACTCACCATCAACCTCTCTTTCTATTTTCTTAAGGGTAACTTGCAGCCAACCTCGATTCCTACTTTGTTGACTATGGCGCTTTTACAGACTAAAGATTTTCTATGTTGCCTCACTCAAACATTCCCGATTTTGCCTTCTTTTGGATAATCACCACATTATTTTAACGTTACCACACACACATTAATGTAGGCATGCTATAACAAAAAAAAACACAACTTTGATGGCAAATACATCAGCTCAAAACATTTCGCCACACCTGTCTCTAGATTTATTTATTGCCATAAAAAATTATGTACCATCTTCTAAATCCCCCACTCTATTTTAACGTTCCCACACACACATCAACCACTCACCCTCAACCACTCACCCTCAACCACTCACCCTCAACCACTCACCCTCAACACCTCACCCTCAACACCTCACCCTCAACACCTCACCCTCAACGCCTCAGCCTCAACCACTCACCCTCAACCACTCACCCTCAACCACTCACCCCCAACCACTTACCCTCAACCACTCAACCTCAACCACTCACCCTCAACCACTCACCCTCAACCACTCACCCTCAACCACTCACCCTCAACCACTCACCCTCAACCACTCACCCTCAACCACTCACCCTCAACCACTCACCCTCAACCACTCACCCTCAACCACTCACCCTCAACATCTCACCCTCACTCACCCTCAACATCTCACCCTCACTCACCCTCAACACCTCACCCTCAACCCCTCACCCCCAACCCTCACCCGCAACCCCTCACCTTCCACCCCTCACCCTCACTCACCCTCCATCACCCTCAACCCCTCACCTACATCCTCAACACTTCACCCTAAACACCTCACTCACCCTCAATCCCTCCCACTCACCCTCACTCACCCTCACCCTCACTCACCCTCAACACCTCACCATCACTAACACTCAACCCCTCACCCTCACTAACTCTCAATTACTCAATCACCCTTACCCTCACTCGCATTCAATATCTCACCCACACTAACACTGAACGCCTCACTCACCCTCACTTTTACCCTCACTCACACTCAACACTTCAACCTCACCCTCACTCACATTCACCCTCTCCCTCAACTCCTCATGCCATTTGTTAAGCGTAACTTGGATCAGACAGTTACAGTCAAATTACAGTAAGGTTTAAATTGGCGTCTGTAAACTTTATTGTTTTTTTATCAAAACTCCTCCACTCACCCTCAACCACTCACCCTCAACTACTCACCCTCAACCACTCACCCTCAACCACTCACCCTCAACCACTCACCCTCAACCACTCACCCTCAACCACTCACCCTCAACAACTCACCTTCAACCACTCACCCTCAACCACTCACCCTCAACCACTCACCCTCAACCACTCACCCTCAACCACTCACCCTCAACCACTCACCCTCAACAACTCACCCTCAACCACTCACCCTCACCCACTCACCCTCACCCACTCACCCTCACCCACTCGCCCTCACCCTCAACCCCTCATGCTATTTTTAAGGGTAACTTACAGACTAAAGATTTTCTATATTGCCTCACTGAAACATTTCCGATTTTGCCTTTTTTTGGATAATCACCACTGTATTTTAACGTTCCCACACACACATTAATGTAGGCATGCTATAACAAAAAAAAACACAACTTTAATGGCAAATACATCAGCTCAAAACATTTCGCCACACCTGTCTCTAGATTTATTTATTGCCATAAAAAATTATGTACCATCTTCTAAATCCCCCACTCTATTTTAACGGTACCACACACACATCAACCACTCACCCTCAACCACTCACCCTCAACAACTCACCCTCAACCACTCACCCTCAACCACTCACCCTCAACCACTCACCCTCAACCACTCACCCTCAACCACTCACCCTCAACATCTCACCCTCAACATCTCACCCTCACTCACCCTCAACACCTCACCCTCAACCCCTCACCCCCAACCCTCACCCGCAACCCCTCACCTTCCACCCCTCACCCTCACTCACCCTCAATCACCCTCAACCCCTCACCTACATCCTCAACACTTCACCCTAAACACCTCACTCACCCTCAACCCCTCCCACTCACCCTCACTCACCCTCACCCTCACTCACCCTCAACACCTCACCATCACTAACACTCAACCCCTCACCCTCACTCACTCTCAATTACTCAATCACCCTTACCCTCACTCGCATTCAATATCTCACCCACACTAACACTGAACGCCTCACTCACCCTCACTTTTACCCTCACTCACACTCAACACTTCAACCTCACCCTCACTCACATTCACCCTCTCCCTCAACTCCTCATGCCATTTGTTAAGCGTAACTTGGATCAGACAGTTACAGTCAAATTACAGTAAGGTTGAAATTGGCGTCTGTAAACTTTATGGTTTTTTATCAAAACTCCTCCACTCACCCTCAACCACTCACCCTCAACTACTCACCCTCAACCACTCACCCTCAACCACTCACCCTCAACCACTCACCCTCAACCACTCACCCTCAACCACTCACCCTCAACCACTCACCCTCAACCACTCACCCTCAACAACTCACCTTCAACCACTCACCCTCAACCACTCACCTTCAACCACTCACCCTCAACCACTCACCCTCAACCACTCACCCTCAACCACTCACCCACAACCACTCACCCTCAACCACTCACCCTCAACCACTCACCCTCAACCACTCACCCTCACCCACTCACCCTCACCCACTCACCCTCACCCACTCACCCACTCACCCTCACCCACTCACCCTCACCCACTCACCCTCACCCACTCACCCTCACCCACTCACCCTCAACCACTCACCCTCAACCACTCACCCTCAACCACTCACCCTCAACCACTCATCCTCAACCACTCATCCTCAACCACTCACCCTCACCCACTCACCCTCAACCACTCACCCTCAACCACTCACCCTCAACCACTCACCCTCAACCACTCACCCTCAACCACTCACCCTCAACCACTCACCCTTAACCACTCACCCTCAACCACTCACCCTCAACCACTCACCCTCAACCAATCACCCTCAACCACTCACCCTCAACCACTCACCCTCAACAACTCACCCAACACATCACTCTCACTCACCATCAACATCTCACTCTCAAACATCTCACCCTCAACACCTCACCCTCAACGACTCACCCTCAACACTTCACCCTCAACACCTCACCCTCAACACCTCACTCTCAACACCTCACCCTCAACAACTCACCCTCAACAACTCACCCTCAACACTCACCCTCAACCACTCACCCTCAACCACTCACCCTCAACCACTCACCCTCAACAACTCACCCTCAACCACTCACCCTCAACCACTCACCCTCAACAACTCACCCTCAACCACTCACCCTCAACCACTCACCCTCAACCACTCACCCTCAACCACTCACCCTCAACCACTCACCCTCAACCAATCACCCTCACCCTCAACCCTCACCTACCCTCACCCTCACCCTCAACACTCACCTACCCTCACCCACCCTCAACCCCTCACCCTCACTCAACACCTCAGCCTCGCCCTCACTCGCCCTCACCCTCAACGTCTCATGCTATTTTTAAGGGTAACTTGGCGCTGACAGTTCAAGTCGAATGACAGTAAGGTAGAAAAATTCTATAGTCACTCACCCTCAACGCCTCACCCAACATCTCACCTTCACTCACCATCAACATCTCACCCTCACTCACCCTCAAAACATCAGCCTCAATTCCTCACCTCAACCCCTCACCCTCAACCATTCACCCTCACTCACCCTCCCTCACCCTCAACCCCTCACCCACACCCTCAACACTTCACCCTACACACCTCACCCTCAGTAACTCTCAATCCCTCAATCACTCTTCCCCTCACTCACCCTCAATACCTCACCCTCACTAACACTCAACCCCTCACTCACCCTCACTCTTACTTTCACTTACACTCAAGACCTCAGCCTCACCCTCACTCATCCTCACCCTCAACCCCTCATGCCATTTTTAAGTGTACCTTTGAGTAGACAGTTCAAGTCGATTTACATTAAAGGAGAAAATGGTGTCTGGAAACGTTAACAAAACTACTATAGTTTACATACCATGCCGTACACACACACCAACATAATTCCTAGCATTTAAAATTACCCACAGACACATTCAAGGGCCGCATCCTCAGCAATGCTCACGATTTTTATACTACAAATAACAACACAACTTTGATGGCAAATAAATCAGCTCAGAACATTTCGCCACACCTATCGCTACATTTATCTATTGGCAAACAAAATCATCGACCATCTTTCTCAATCTCCCACTGTATTTCTATGGTGACACTCACACATTAATGGAGGCATCTGCAGCAATGTCCTGTTTTTTCATACTAAACATAAACGCCACAACTTTGAGCCTGTATATTACAAGACTTACATTAAGGGACGCACCCGCAGCGAAATTCTGTATTTACAACACGTACACACACAGCCAAAATTAGCCTAGCATTTAAAAATACCCACAGACACATTTAAGGGCCACTTACGCAGCAATGTTCACTATTTTCATAATAAAACGAAAAACACTACTTTTATGGCAAATATTGCATCCTGCCTCTGACCCGTTCAGCACCACACCTGTCTTTCCATTTCTTTTTTGCCAAACAAAATCATCGACCATCTTTCTCATTTACCCACTTTTTTTTCACGTTGCCACACACACATTAATGGACGCATCCGCAGCAATTTTCAGTATTTTCATACTAAACCTAAACGGCACAACTTTGAGCCAGTATATTACAAGAGTAGTATGTTTTAAAGTGAAACTTTGTATACTTTTGATGCTTTATATATGCCATTTTTTTAAGTGTAACTTGGAGCAGACAGTTGAAGTCCAATTACACTAACGTAAAAAAAAAAGGCCCTTTGCTTTGTTAGTTCCGAGCAAAATCTTATATGGCCTTAAGGGAGTTGCCCAGTGAAGTCTACTGGCGCGCCTATGTCGAAACTCCATCTGCATACACATTCAAACATTCACACTTCCAAGTCGCGCACATCAGCTAGTGTGACTTTTCCTTGGGGCAAGGGAAGGACTAAAAGCTTTGATCCTTTCTTAAACACAAAAAAAAAAAAAGATTCTTGCATCGTTACCCCCTATTTAAGCAGAGGGACGGGTCACTTTAAGTCATACTCTGTTTTTACCAGCGAGGACAGAACTTCGACTTACAGAACGGCGCTGTACTTGCTGCTATCGACCAACAGCCACTGAAAAATTACGGCATTCAATCTTAGAACGTAAGTGCATGCAAGTGTTATTTCTATACATCTAAGGGACAGTATTGATATATTTACTTGCGTTTATTAGAACTGTTACTATATCAACATTGCACCTGTGTTAAATTATTCTGCCACATGTGTGTTTGCTAATCTACATTTTCTATGGTAATACTTAGCAAAGGACTACGTAATTTCTTGAACAGGTCATACCTTGGTTTAAACCAACAGATACATATTGTTTTTTTTATCGTTATCTCTTGTAGGTTATTGGTACGCTTTCGACATTTCCTTGATAGGGGGAAAGAAACTGTGCACCAACATATATCATGTAAGTACAGCCAACTGTTCACTCTTCTACACAATTTTTACTTCCGTTCCTAACACTCCGACGTGGGGGCAGGGTCAGTGGTTAAGGGTCGGGTCGACAGCAACAACATAAAACTGACCATGATGTTATTCACAGTACCCTGCAGGCGAAGGCTTCGTGCACTGAGCCCTCCCGGCATACACATAATTTTCTCGCTCTCTTTCTCTCTTCGTCTCCCTCCCTCTCTATAGCACACTAATCACACACACCCTGTCACATTAGGCAAAACACTGCATCTTACACTAATCACACACAGCCTGTCACATTAGGCAAAACACTGACTGCCACCCTTATACAACACGTGCAACTCCTACGCAATGTAACATCATAGCACTTCGCCACTACAGCACCAAACTTTCAGTCAGAACTTCGAATTGCACATTAATTTGCACGTAAACAGGCAACACTTTACAACATTTACGCACAATGCATTCATTCGTTGCTTTACTTGCACAGTTAGTAATCCAAGTTACAAGCTGACACACAGAAACAGCCACTCGTACAACTACTACTATTACATTTTCACAAGCACACATCCAATAACACATTAGCCAGGATTAGCTGCCTACCCAAAAAAAAAATGGACCTTACACTTACTACACTATTCACAGGCACATTGGAACATTAGGGGGAATAGTACAGTCATAATCCGTTCTCAACACTTCGCCACACCACAACAAACTTTTCATACACACAATCCACTATCAAGGGGACTTTCGCCCACACCCTCTATTACATGGCTACTCACAATCTTTCAAGCAGGTGAAAAATGTACTGTTTACTTTGTGTACAAGGACCGCATCGGTGGGGGCAATGTTAGTTGTCAAGGGTCGGGGCGACAGCAACAACATTAAACTGACCATGAGGTTAATCACAGGACCCTGCAGCCGAAGGCTTCGTGCACTGAGCCCTCCCGGCATACACATAATTTTCTCGCTCTCTTTCTCTTTCGGTCTCCCTACATCTCTATAGCTCTCTCTCCCTCTCTATAGCTCCCCCTCCCTCTCTCCTGTCTTCCTCTGTTTCACTCTAACTGTGTTCCTCCCTCTGTCTCACTCCCCCTCTTTTCTTCCTCCTCTCTCCCTCCCTCTCCGTCTCCCTCCCTATCACCCTTCATCTCACTCCCTTTCTCTTCCTCACCCTCCATTTCCCTTCCTTTCCCTAACTTTCCCTTCCTCTCTGTCTTTGTACATAACTCTCCATTTGTCTCCCATTTACTCCCTCTCTATCTTTCTACATTACTTGCACACTAACTGGGTACACCAACACTTCGCCACACCACAACAAAATTTTCATACACACATTCCACGAACAAGGACACTTTCACACAAACCCTCTATTACATGCCTACTCACAATCTTTCTCTCAGGGGCAAAATTTAATGTTTACTTAGTGTCCAAGGATCGCATCGGTGGGGGCAGGGTCAGTGGTTAAGGCTCGGGGCGACAGCAACAACATAAAACTGACCATGAGGTTATTCACAGTACCCTGCAGCCGAAGGCTTCGTGCACTGAGCCCTCCCGGCATAGACATAATTTTCTCGATCTCTTTCTCTCTTCGTCTCCCTCCCTCTCTATAGCACACTAATCACACACACCCTGTCACATTAGGCAAAACACTGCATCTTACACTAATCACACACAGCCTGTCACATTAGGCAAAACACTGACTGCCACCCTTATACAACACGTGCAACTCCTACGCAATGTAACATCATAGCACTTCGCCACTACAGCACCAAACTTTCAGTCAGAACTTCTAATTGCACATTAATTTGCACGTAAACAGGCAACAGTTTACAACATTTACGCACAATGCATTCATTCGTACATTTCCTTGCACAGTTAGTAATCCAAGTTACAAGCTGACACACACAAACAGCCACTCGTACAACTACTAGTATTACATTTTCACAAGCACACATCCAATAACACATTAGCCAGGATTAGCTGCCTACCCAAAAAAAATGGACCTTACACTTACTACACTATTCACAGGCACATTGGAACATTAGGGGGAAGAGTACAGTCATAATCCGTTCGCAACACTTCGCCACACCACAACAAATTTTACAGACACACAATCCACTATCAAGGGGACTTTCGCCCACACCCTTTATTACATGGCTACTCACAATCTTTCAAGCAGGTGAAAAATGTACTGTTTACTTTGTGTCCAAGGACCGCATCGGTGGGGGCAGGGTTAGTTGTTAAGGGTCGGGGCGACAGCAACAACATTAAACTGACCATGAGGTTAATCACAGGATACTGCAGCCGAAGGCTTCGTGCACTGAGCCCTCCCGGCATACACATAATTTTCTCGCTCTCTTTCTCTTTCGGTCTCCCTACATCTCTATAGCTCTCTCTCCCTCTCTATAGCTCCCCCTCCCTCTCTCCTGTCTTCCTCTGTTTCACTCTAACTGTGTTCCTCCCTCTGTCTCACTCCCCCTTTTTTCTTCCTCCTCTCTCCCTCCCTCTCCGTCTCCCTCCCTATCACCCTGCATCTCACTCCCTTTCTCTTCCTCTCCCTCCATTTCCCTTCCTTTCCCTAACTTTCCCTTCATCTCTGTCTTTGTACATAACTCTCCATTTGTCTCCCATTTACTCCCTCTCTATCTTTCTACATTACTTGCACACTAACTGTGTACACTTTCAATATTACACGCACACCGCATTCATTTTCATATTCAATGCAATATAGGAATTAATCTAAGTTACACGATGACACACACACACATTTTTCGGTACGTCTCGCACTATTAACTCTTCACGCACACACTCACTCCCTCTCCATCCCCAACAAAAATTCCAAGCCAGGATTAGCTGCCTACCCAAAAAAAAATGGACCTTACACTTACTACACTAGTCACAGGCACATTGGAACATTAGGGGGAATAGTACAGTCATAATCCGTTCGCAACACTTCGCCACACCACAACAAATTTTTCATACACACAATCCACTATCAAGGGGACTTTCGCCCACACCCTCTATTACATGGCTACTCACAATCTTTCAAGCAGGTGAAAAATGTACTGTTTACTTTCTGTCCAAGGACCGCATCGGTGGGGGCAGGGTTAGTTGTTAAGGGTCGGGGCGACAGCAACAACATTAAACTGACCATGAGGTTAATCACAGGACCCTGCAGCCGAAGGCTTCGTGCACTAAGCCCTCCCGGCATACACATAATTTTCTCGCTCTCTTTCTCTTTCGGACTCCCTACATCTCTATAGCTCTCTCTCCCTCTCTATAGCTCCCCCTCCCTCTCTCCTGTCTTCCTCTGTTTCACTCTAACTGTGTTCCTCCCTCTGTCTCACTCCCCCTTTTTTCTTCCTCCTCTCTCCCTCCCTCTCCGTCTCCCTCCCTATCACCCTGCATCTCACTCCCTTTCTCTTCCTCTCCCTCCATTTCCCTTCCTTTCCCTAACTTTCCCTTCCTCTCTGTCTTTGTACATAACTCTCCATTTGTCTCCCATTTACTCCCTCTCTATCTTTCTACATTACTTGCACACTAACTGTGTACACTTTCAATATTACACGCACACCGCATTCATTTTCATATTCAATGCAATATAGGAAGTAATCTAAGTTACACGATGACACACACACACATTTTTCGGTACGTCTCGCACTATTAACTCTTCACGCACACACTCACTCCCTCTCCATCCCCAACAACAATTCCAGCTTTTAAAACTAACAACAGACACATTCAAGTCCCACATCCTCAGCAATTCTAAACTATTTTCCGAATACAAATAACGACACTACTTTAAGGGTGTCTTTAATTTTTGAAGCCACACACACACACTCACCCTCACTTACCCGCAACGCCTCACCCTCACCCTCACTCACACTCAACACCTCACCCTCACTTACCCTCAACGCATCACCCTCAGTCACCTTTAACAGCTCACCCTCACTCACCCTCAACGCCTCTCCCTTTCTCACCCTCACCCTCACTCACTCTCAACGCCTCACCCTCACCCGCACTCACCCTCATTCTCACTCACCTTCACTCACCCCTAATACCTCACCAACACTCACCATCAATGCCTCGCTCTACCTCACCCTCCCTCACCCTCAGCCTCACTCACTCTTACTCACCCTCACCCACCATCACGCTCATCCTCACTCACCCTCACTTACCCTCACTCACCCTCAGTCACCCTCAGTCACCCTCACTCAACCCCTCACCCTCACTCACACTCACTCAACCTCTCACTCAACACCTCACTCTCACTCACCCTCAACACCTCACTCACCCTCAATTTCACTCACCCTCAATTTCACTCACCCTTAATTTCACTCACCCTCACTCATCCTCAACACTTCACCCACCCTCACTAGCCCTCAACACCTCACACACACACCCTCAACACTTCTCCTTCAACTCCTCACTCACCCTCACTCTCACTCAACACTTCAACACCTCAGCCTCAGCCTCACTCACCCTCAACACCTCACTCACCCACAACACCTCATTCCCACTCACCCACACTCACCCTCATCCTTACTCCCCCTCAGCTTCTCACCATCACTCACCCTCAATCTCTAAGCCTAACTTACCTTCACTCACCCTCAACCCCTCACCCTCACTCACATTCACTCACACCATCCTCACTCACCCTCATGCTCACTCACCCTCATGCTCACTCACCCTCATGCTCACTCACCCTCAACATGTCATCCTCACTCACCCTCACCATTACTCACCATCAAACCGTCACCCTCACTCACCCTCACCCTCACCCTCACTCACCCTCAATACCACTCACCCTCACTCACCCTCATCCCCTCCCCCTCACTCACCCTCACCCTCACCACCTCACCTCAACAACACTCAACACCTCACCCTCACACTCACACCCTCAACATTTCATCCTCATTCACCCTCAACCCCTCACCCACACTCACCCTCTCTCTCCTTCTCTAGCTCCCCCTCCCTCTCTCTTGCCTTCCTCTTTCTCACTCTAACTTTGTTAATCCCTCTGTCTCCCTCTCCCTCTCTCTCCCTCCCTCCATCCCCGTCTCCCTTCCTATCACTCTCCCTCTCACTCCCTTTCCCTTCCTCACATCTCATCCATTCTCTGATTCAATGCAACACATAACACACACACACATTTTTTAACGTCTCTCAGTATTAACTTTTCACGCACTCACTCACTCTCTCTCTGTCCCCCTTTTCCTCCCACTCCCTCTCTCTCCCTCTATCATCTCATCCCTGCCTGTGTGCCAGCCGTGGCACATACACTCACAGCAGCACTAGAGCTCTTAACAGGTCTTTAAAAGACTATTTACATGCTAATGTGGCCTTTATGGCAAAAATTCGGAAAAATATATTCTAAACAATATGTTTTTTTTCTCCTTTCAGATTATTAAAACAACAACAAAAGAAACAGAAGTTAAGGTAAATACTACTTTGCCACTTAGTTTAAAATTTGTTAAAAGTTCATACCTTACAGTCCCCTAAAAAATTTGTTAGTTCACAAACCTTCTTAATTTACATTTGTTGATAACAACATTTCAGTATAACTTATAAGATGCAGAAATGCTTGAAAGCAAGTTACCATCAAGGGAATAGCAAATTTAATAGCAAATCACAAGGTAAGCAATGCTTACCAAATAGTGCTTTTGCTGTCTTGCACAATTTATGCAAGCCAGTAACTACTTGGAACTCTAATGATCTGCATTTTATAATGGACCGTGGGGACGCTTTTTATCTCCAAATGCATTCTATTAACAAAGAAACACTTATGCATCCAGATGACCTGCCAAGGTATATAGACCACAATCAAGAGATATATTCACTTTTGCTACGGAATGCTTACTACGGTGATGTCCTTAAACGTTTTGATAAAGCCTACCCAGATATTAGCACAGCATTAAATGTTACTATTAATAAGCACTGTGGTGTTCTACTTTGTATGAATGTTTATGTAATAGCTATTTTCAAACATATGCAATCATACTTTGTATTTGATTCACATAGTAGGGACCATGAAGGCATGCCTCATTCAAACGGAACATGTGTTACAATTGCATTTAATTCGTTTGAAGGGCTAATTCAATATGTTATGAAACTAGCATATAACTTTACACATCAGGCTGAGCAATGTGTCCAATTTGAATTAACACCAATAGATATAAAAGTCATTCAAAGGAAATCCTTTACAAAAGCACTTACTGTGCACAAAAAAAATAGTCACCTGCCGCAAGAAAGAAAAATTTGGGTACATACTACTGAATGTACTCCTAATCAGACGATAACATCAACATCAATGTCTTCTGATCATTTACAGAATACAAGTAAGGGAGGGAATAGCAATAGCAATCATTTAGCACAATTACCAGGTAATAGTAAAGCTATCCAGGGAACAAATAAACAGTCTCGGAAAAGAAAAAGGGATTCAAGTACATGTCCAACTACAGTTGTACAAAGAAAAAAAGTTAATGCAGCTGAAGAAGACATTACCAACAGTCAACTAAGTGCTACTGATAATAACATACCCATCTTCACGCAGGGCCAAAGACAGAAACGAGGTAAACAAATCCATACAATCATTCGCAAATTCCACCGGGAAATATTGCATGGGCCAGAGTACATTTGTACTCTTTGCAATCAACTGTGGCATAAACAAACGTTGCAAAATATACGCAGTGTTAGCCAATCCGAAATTTTCAACAAGTGTAACATTAGTAACAAGAAAACAAATTTTATTTGTAAGACTTGCTATTATTACATTCGCAAAAACAAAATACCACCATGTTCAATTGTAAATGGCATGGGCTTCCCAAATGTACCAGTTGAATTAGAATTATATGATTTAGAAGAAAGATTAGTTTCACCTAGGATACCATTCTTACAAATTCGGAGTCTGCCACGCGGTTTTCAAAAATCATTATCAGGTGCAGTAGTTAATGTACCTGCAGATGTTATGACAACTGTTACCATTTTACCAAGGCAAATTAATGACGCCATGACAATCCCAGTGAAATTAAAAAGGAAATTAATCTATAAATCATATACACATTATGAGAATATTAGACCAAATACTGTAAAAAAGGCAGCTACATGGCTAGCTAAAAATAGTACAATGTTTAATGAATATGGTGTTACCATTAACCCTGACTGGGAGTATATACCTCCAGAAATAGAATCTCACAATGAGACTTCTGAGACAAACAATTCATCTGATAGTTCTGACAACATAGAAGCTGGGAATTTGGATACTATGTTAACAAATGAAACTATTACTAGTAATTCGCTGAATGTGTTAAGTTTCGCTCCAGCTGAACATAACACGCCAAGAGGTTTATATGAGGATAAAGATTCAGAGTTTTTGGCTTTCCCTACTATTTTTTGTGGTGAACGAAGGCCTAACAATAAGGAAAGACATATACCGGTACATTATAGTACTATTTGCCAAGCAGAGTTAAGGAGTTATGATAGAAGAGTCGCTAAATCTATTACTAATGTCTTTTTTAAACTGAAGAAATTACATATTAAGCAGATCCATGGTAAAATCAACATTTCCATCAGAAAACATTTTACAGATGGGAATAAAATAACTGCTAAAGACATTAAATGTAATATTGCCAATGTTTTACAGTTTAATGAGGGGTACAAAGTATTAAAAACTATACGCAGTTCACCTCCATATTGGGAAGGTTGCAAAAAAGATATTTTTGCTATGATAAGGCAACTTGGCATTCCCACTTTCTTTTTGACATTATCTGCTGCAGAAACAAAATGGCACCATTTAATAAATATACTATTGAGAGTTAGAAACTTAAAGGAATGTACAGAGGAAGAATTCTTAAACATGTCTTGGGAAACTAAAAGTAAATTAATACAAGAAGATCCAATAACATGTGCAAGACAGTTTGACTATCAAGTTAGGAAATTCTTTAATTGTGTTTTGCTGAATGGCACTAATCCAATTGGGGAAATAGTAGACTACTTTTACAGAGTCGAATTCCAGCAAAGAGGTTCTCCACATATACATGCATTACTCTGGGTAAACAAAGCACCATTGTATGGTGTTTCACCAGTGGAAGAAGTCAATAGCTTTATTGACAAATATATCACTTGTCATAAGTCTGAGAACCCTGTTTTACAACCGTTAATAAATCTACAAAGGCATGGTCACACCAAAAATTGCAGACGTAAACAGCAACGGACATGCAAATATCAATATCCCAAATATCCAATGTCAAGAACGCTCATATTAGAGCCATTAACACTGGAGGAGACAAATAACCAATGGCAAGATAATATGAAAATAATACATGAAGCTATGAATAATACTACTTTTAATACACTTTCTTTTGAGGAATTTTTGGACTTCATTAAAATGGATGATAAAGAATATATTACTTCTATACAAACTAGCTTACAAAAAACAACTATTTTTTTAAAAAGAACACCAGCCGAATGCTTCATCAATAACTACAATAGTACTCTTTTAGAAGCTTGGCGAGCAAACATAGACTTGCAGTTTATACTAGACCCTTATGCTTGTGCAGTCTATATTATCTCATATATCAGTAAATCGCAAAGAGGAATTAGCAAACTTCTAGCGCAAGCTGCTAAAGAGGTAACAAGCAATAGTAATATCAAAGATCAACTTAAACACATAGGGAACAAATTCCTCAACTGCACAGAAATTAGTGCTCAAGAAGCAGCATATCTAATTCTTCAAATACCATTACGGAAAAGCTCACGATCATTTGTATTTATTAATACTAGCCGTCCAGAGAAAAGAACTTATTTAATGCGTGATATCGAAACTATTAATAACTTGCCCGAAAATTCAACTGACATTCAATGTGAAAATATTATTATTAAGTACTGCAAACGGCCACAATCATTAGAGATGTGCACGTTAGCAGACTATGCGGCTAATTTCAACTATGTGAAGAAAAAAACACATGGGAAAGAAATAAATGATTGCGAAGATTTACTTGCAGAACAAAACTTTTACAGCTCAGATGAGGAAGAATTAGAAATAGAATGTAGTGACGGAAATAAACAACAACAGAAACATAATTATGATTATGCTTTAAATAAGCGCAGACAAGGGAAAATAATACGCTTTTGCAGATTTAGCAAAAATAATGAACCAGAGGAGTATTATAGAGAAATATTAATGTTGCACTATCCATGGAGGGAAGAAGAAAAAATACTAATCAACAAGGAAACTTACTATGATAGGTATCTGGAAGTTAAAACATTTGTTGACACACAACTAAAAATCTATAACAAACAGCATGGCGAACTTACAAACATTATTCATGAACAGTCTCATGAAAATGTAATTTCACCTCCTCTATCACCAACTGTGAATATACAGACAGAAGACCAAAATCCAGAACATAATAATAGATATGATTTGGCTCTAGATTTAGGAATTAGAACTACAACTGAAGAACAAAGCTCAACTAACTTTATTTTACCCAATGAAAAATACCAACAACTTATGCAAAACTTAACGGAAGAACAACTTAAATTTGTTTACCATCACTTGCATTGGTTTAAAACTACTAGCACTCCATGCTATACTTTTTGCACTGGAGGCGCTGGTGTTGGGAAAAGTTTTGTAATATCTGCACTATATCAAACTTTACTACGCTACTATAACACTAAGGCCGGTGAAAATCCTGATAATGTTTATATCTTACTTACTGCTCCAACAGGAAAGGCTGCCCATAATATTAATGGCAAAACACTGCATAGCACTTTCAAAATACCTGTGTCGCAAAGTTTGACTTATAAACAACTGAGTCATGAACATAGAACTGCTCTACAAATGGAAATGATGCATGTTAGAGTTGTTATTATTGATGAAATTTCAATGGTAGGACACAATATGTTGAATTTTATACATAACAGGCTTCAAGAAATTAAATCATCTAATGAACCATTTGGAGGAATTTCTATTTTAGCCATTGGTGACTTTTACCAATTAAAACCTGTATTTGACAGATACATTTTTCAGGATTCTACACAAATGTATGGTCCTTTAAGTGCTAACTTATGGAAAGAACATTTTAAAATTTTTGAATTAACAAAAATTATGCGCCAAAAAGAAGATCTACAATTTGCTGAATTACTAAACAGATTGAGAGAAGGCAAGCATACTGAAGAAGATATTTCACAAATTAAGCAAAGGGAAATACAACCTGATGAGACTTTATTAGAAACAATTCCATATATCATGTCAACTAATCTAGAAGTTAATGAAATTAACAAAAAGGTTTTAGAACAACATTGCAAAGATTATCCTGTCTACATAACAGTAGCAAGCGATACTGTTAGTTCTGATTTGTCTGAAAGTGTGAAAAAAACGATTCTTAAGCAACTGCCCAAAGATCCACAGAAAACAATGGGCCTTTCACATACATTACACATTGCCTTACAACTTCGTTATGATTTAAGTTGCAATGTGGATGTCAATGATGGTTTAACAAATGGCGCAACTGGTGTTGTACAATTAGTAGAATTGATTAACAATACACCTATTATTGTTTGGTTGTTATTTGACAATCCCACTATAGGACAAACAACCAGACAACAATATAAACACTTATTTCATTCACAAATACAAAATACATGGACACCAATACATGCTATAGCTAGACATTTCCAATACACTAAGAAATGTATTACCATTATACGGAAGCAATTTCCTTTACGCCAAGCATCAGCACGCACTATACATCGCACACAAGGTGCAACTCTCGAACCACTTTATATACACTTTAATAACAGCAAGATTCATCATTTGCATTATGTTGCTATTAGCAGGGCAAAATCAATACAAAATGTCTATGTACACAATTTTGATGAACGTAAAATTGTAGTACATCCACAAGTTAATGAGGAAATGCACAGATTAAGGACAGAAATGCCACTTGAAATACATATCCCACAGTTACATACATACAGTGCACATTTCAATATCATTGCACACAATATAAGATCACTACAGAAAAATTTTTCATCTATGGTAGCGGATAGGAATATATTACAAGCAGACATTATTTGCTTAACTGAGATCAACACTACAAGAAATGCTACAGCTAATGATTTCACGATAGAACAATATCATCACATTATATTTGATAAATTTCATACATACAACACAAACCATGGAATGATTATGTACTACAAAAAAGATTTATTTATATTGCCTATTTATGAGACACTTGAAGGGATAGACATTTTACATTTTACTCTACAGATTGATAACACAGATTACCTTATTATTATTTTATACAAACCACCCCTAAAAAGTATAACTTCTCTTTTTGATTTCATCACAAATATTACGGATTTTTACCCCACGCACAAATTGATTATTATAGGGGATTTCAATGTGGATGTATCTCAAACAAATGCAAACAGCAAGCAATTACTTGGATTCTTTGAAACAAAATTACAATGTCAACAACTCATTAACAGTTACACAACTAACTACCAATCCATTTTAGATCATATATATACAAATGACCAACTACACAACTATGGTACTTTAGAATGCTATTACAGTGATCATAAACCAATATGGGTTTGTATTTAACATGTTATATCACATTTTCTATTTCAGATGATGTCTATTGAAGAAATAATGAACATTAATACTGATGACAACAAACCATACCAGAAACCAATAAGAGTTAATGTCATCAGCTGCTCAGGGAAAACTACGTACAAAAATGCTAAACAAGAGCAGAAAATTTTATTCCATTTGGCTTTAGCAGATAAAACTGGAACAATTAAATGTACTTGTTACCAAGAAAATTTATATGAGCAAACGAAAATAAACTGTGGACTACTGATACGAAACTTTATTCTCAAAAACAAAACAATTTTAATTACAAAACAAACTAAAGTAACCAAATTTCCCGCAATGACAATCGAGGAGGGCCTGATCCAACAAGCAAACAACATTTTGCATCCGCCTGCACCATCGGCTTCTCCCATCAAGGAAATAAAACGGGCAAGTCTAAAAAGCCTGATGACCGTTTCAGGGACAATAATTGCCGTAAGTATGAACACAAACATGTTATCATGTCAACTAAAAAAAACTATTGTCTTGCAGTGGAAAAGTTGGACTTATTAGTATTGTAAATGACATATCTTATGTATTTTTGCTTTTTCGAAATTGCACGTCTAAATAGTCTGATGACTGTTTCAGGGACAATATGTGCCAGAAGTATGAACACAAACATGTCATCATGTCTACTACAAAAATGCATAGTTGGCTTACACACAAATTACACATTTAGGGGCCCGATGTAGGTAGCCCTTTAGCGATCCCAATCGGCCAAAAATACCGATTTTGGGCCGTTTCAGATCGGTAAAGGGCTATTGAGATGTAGGGGCACATTTTAGGTAACTTTAGCAAATCTGTTTAATTACCGAATCGGTACATTTACAGATTCAATAAAATTAACTGAAATGTAATGTAGGTAGGCAATGTACCTTCTGCACATGGCTTACACAATCGGTATTTTAACATGGAATACAAATCCAGGGTAAAATACCTATGGCATGTGACAGGCAGACCTGCCCTTAGGGCAGGTATGCTTGCCACATGGCACCTGTGCCTTTTTTGGGGGTGCCAGAGGGTGTCAAAGTGACACCCCCTGCACCCTTCATAATTCTTTAATTACAGATTCGGTAAATACCGAATCGGTAATGCCTAATCATTCCGATGGGCTTCAAAGCCCATAGGAATGAATGGGCATTACCTATTCGGTATTTACCGATTCGGTAATTAAAGATTTGTTAAGGATTCTGTAATGAATCCAGATGTTGGTACCTACATACAAAAATGGGATTTACCTACATCGGGCCCTTAGGAACTTCAATAAGAACCTCAAAAAAGCTTGCATTAGACACTCTTTCACACTATGTATAAAGTAATAGTTTTGAGAAATATAATAGGCCAGTGCTTTGGGGTATAGTACAAATTCAAGTACTCTCCACAAAGCCAATTTTTACTAAAACAAAAATGCACTATGGTAGAAAGTATGTTCATTTGGGTCGTGAAATATAATACATTATATTACCAGTCATACAACGCACTACTACTATGTGTTTTTACTGTCACTATTTTGTAGAATTGTTCTTTTTGTGTTTACCAAAAGTACGCAAATACTGACTTTACATCAATGCCTCACCCTCAGTCAACATCACTCACCCTCAACACCCAACCCTCACTCTCCCTCAACACCTCACCCTCAACAATTCAATCTTAATGCCTCACTCACCCTCAATCTCACTCACCCGAGATCACCCTCAACACCTCCTCCTCACTCACCCTCAATCACCCTCACTAGCCCTCAACACCTCCCACTCTAAAACTCTACCCTTCTCCCTCAAATACTCACTCACTCTCACTCAACACCTCAACACCTCAGCCTCACACTCAACATCAATCACTCACCCTCACTCAGCCTCCTCCTTACTCACCCTCAACTTCTCACCCTCAATAACTCTCAACACCTCACCCTCACTCACCCTCAACACCTCACCCTCAACAATTCACCCTTAATGCCTCACTCAGCCTTAATCTCACTCACCCTCAATCACCCTCAACACCTCTCACTCAATTACCCTCACTCACCCTCACTCGCCCTCAACACCTCCCCCTCAAAAAGTCAACACTTCTCACTCAACTCCTCAGTCACCCTCACTCTCACTCAACACCTCAACACCTCAGCCTCAACATCAACACCTCACCCTCACTCAATCAATCACCCTCACTCACCCACACTCACACTCATCCTTACTCACCCTCAACTTCTCACACTCAATCTTTCACCCTCAACACTCCCTCACTCTCACTCACCCTCAACCCCTCACCCTAACTCTGCCTCACTCACACTCACCCTCACGTAACACCTCGTCCTCACTCACCCTCAACCCCACCCTCACTCACCCTAACCCTCAACACCTCACCCTCAATCACTCACCCTCACCCACACCCTCACTCATGTCATCAGGTCTACTAAAAAAATGCATACTTGCCTTACACACACAGCACACATTTAGTAACTTCATTAACAATTAAACAAAAAACACGCCTTTTGAAAACTATAATATGGCAGCACTTTCCTGTATACTACAAATACAAGTACTCTCTACAAAGCCAGATTTTTCAAAAAATATTGCTATCATTTAGGAAGGATGTTCATTTGGGTCGCTAAATATAATACATTATATGGCCATTCATACAACGCAATAGTAAGATGTATTTTTACAGTAAATATTTTATACAATGCTTACTTTTTGTTTAGGAATAGAACGAAAACACTGTCTTTACCTCAATGCCTCACCCTTAGTCACCCTCACTCATTCTCAAAACGTCACCCTGACTCACCCTCAACACCTCACCCTTAACACCTCAGCCTCAACGCCTCATTCACCCTCAATCTCACTCACCCTCAATCACACTAAACTCCTCACCCTCACTCACCCTCACTAGCCATCAACACCTCCCCCTCAAAAACTTAACACTTCTCCCTCAACTCCTCAGTCAACCTCACTCTCACTCAACACCTCAGCCTCACCCTCACCCTCACCCTCACTCACCCTCAACACCTCACCCTCACCCAATAACTCACCCTTTCTCACCCACACTCACCCTCATCCTTACTCACCATCAACTTCTCAACATCAATCACCCTCAATCTCTCACCCTCAACACTCACTCACTCTCACACTCAACTCCTCACCCTAAATGACCCTCACTCAGCCTCACTCACACTCACGCTCATCGTTACTCACCCTCAACTTCTCACCCTCACTCACCTTCAATCTCTCACCCTCACCCTCTCACACTCACCATCACTCACCCTCACTTACATTCAACCTCACCCTCACGTAACACCTCATCCTCACTCACCCTCACTCCCCATCAACTCCTCACACTCAACACCTCACACTCAATAACTCACCATCACCCTCACTCATGTCATCATGTCTACTTAAAAAATGCATAGTTCACTTACACACACATTACACCTTTAGTAACTTCAATAACTAACTGAAACATTTTTGAATTATACACTCTTCACACATAGTAGCAAGTACTACTTTTGAAAAATATAAGATGACAGTGCTTTGGTGTATACTACAAAAACAAGTACTATCTACAAGGCCATTTTTTACAATAAACAATTCAATCTTTTAGAAAGGAGGTTCATTTGGGTCGTTAAATATGATACATTATATAGCCTTTCATACAATGCACTAGTAATATCTGTTTTTACAATCACTATTTAATAGAATGCTTTCTTTTTGTGTAGGAAGAGGACGCAAAAACGGTGTTTATCAATGGGCAAGATACCCCACTCAAATCCATTACAATAAAAGATGCAACTGATGATATAAAAGTGACACTGTGGAGAGAAGCGTCACTATTTAAAATACATCTTGGGAAATATGTGACCCTGACTCATGTCACTGTACATGAATTCAATTGCCAAAAAATATTGAATACAACGCGCCATAGCAAAATGGAGGTAAGCACAACAAACAAAACCTTTTGCAATTATCTCTTTTCAGCCACTCTTGGAATTTCACCCAGTCTTGCCCTTTCACCCACTCTGTACATTTTACCCACTCGGGACATTTCAGCCACTTGGGACCTTTCACCCACTCGGGAGCTTTCACCCACTCGGGAGCTTTCACCCACTCGGGACCTTTCAACAACTCTGGCTCTTTCACACACTCTAGGCCTATCACCCAATCTAGACTTATCACCCACTCTAGACTTATCACCCACTCTCATACTCACTCACCCTCAACAACTCACCATCAACACCTCACCCTCATACTCACTCACCCTCAACTCCTCACGCTCATTCACCCTCACTAACCGTCAACACACTATCACACTACAACAACAAACAAATACTTACCACCACAGCAACACTTCACTCACCCTCAACACCTCACCCTTAACTCCTCACTCACCCTCAATCTCAATCATCATCAATCACCTTCAACATCTCACACTCAACACCACTCTCATACTCACTCACCCTCACAACATCACCCTCATTTACTCTCACTTACCGTCAACACACTATCACACTACAACTACAAAAAAACACTTACCACCACAGCAACACTTCACTCACCCTAAACACCTCACCCTTAACTCCTCACTCTCACTCATCCTCAATCACCCTCAACACCTCACCCTCACTCACCCTCAACGCCTCACCCACACTCACCCTCACACTCAGCTTCTCACCCTCAGCCTCAACACCTCACTCTCACTCACCCTCAACGCCTCACCCTCAGTCAATCTCAACACATCACTCACCATCACTCTCACTCATCCTCAATCACACTCAACACCTCACCCTCAACACCTCACTCACCCTCAGCCCCTCACCCTCACTCACCCTCAACTCCTCACCCTCACTCATCCTCACTCACCCTCAACACCTCCCCCTCATTCTCACTCACTCTCACTCTCACTCACCCTCATACTCACTCACCCTCAACACACTATCACACTACAACCACACACAAAAACTTACCACCACAACACCACTTCAATCACGCTCAACACCTCCCCATCAGCCCCTTACTTACCCTCACTCTCACTCATCCTCAAAAACTGACTCACCCTCAATCTCACTCACCCTCAACGCCTCACCCTCACTCACCCTCAACATCTCACCCTCACTCACCCTCAACACACTATGACACTACAACCACACAAAAAAAATATTACCACCACCTATCACCCACTCTCGACCTATCACCCACTCAAACCCTATCAACAACTGGGACCCTTTCACCTACTCAGTCCATTTCACCCAATGTATCCCTTTCAACAACTCTGTCCCTTTCAACCACTATAGGCCTTACACAAAAAATAAAGTATACAAATTTAAAAAATAATTGTTGCTTTTCTTTTCTCTCAACAGGTAACAGCCCCACCAGAGGAAAAGATGGACATTCTAATTTATGGTGTTGAAAGCTCTACTGAGCAAACGAGTATTATCACAATAAAAGTGACAAACACAGACGAATTGCAATCGATGCCCATCGAAAAACGAGATCTTAATGGTAAAATGGTTTATGTTAGATGAGGAAGTTGACAACATCGGAGATGCCCTTGTCCATTTTTTGCCACAAACTTTTGAAGTTGTCTTTTGTAATGGGCAAATCATAAAGATTCTGAAAGAAAAAGACGATGAAATATTTTCTGACTAAATTTTGCATGTTGACAGGATATCTTTTTTTTGTACAAAGTTAAACAATAAATATTTGTGTTTTTTTTTTAAAAATAAAAATGTGTGTAATACAAATTTTACAACTTCTATGGTAATTTTTTCTATACGAAAGGCAAATTATAACTAAGACACTCAATTTATACAACATAGTCACACCCACATACAACATTCAGCCAATCCATTTGACATTACAAAAACATATACAAAATACACATACTTTGTAGCTTCCACGCACTACAGTATTATGTATGAATGAGACTGTTGAGCTAAATACGCCTGTGCTGGTGCTGAGTTATGCTGTGTTGTTGAGCAATGTTACTGTGGGGGGCCGAATGTTAAGGTGGTATTGATGCGTGTTCCATTGGTGGACATCACAAATTAGGTTGTTGGGAGAAGTGCAACTGTTGTTGGGATGAGTTATGCTGTGGTGGTAATAGTTGAACACTAACACAGCACAACTCATCATCAACACATCACAACAACAGCATTAGGAAGCACCACACTAACAACACTCATCAACACACCAACATCACTCTACACCACCACAACAGCATCATTCTACAACAACAACATACAAAAACACAAACACACTTTACTTTACAATAACGAGTCACACATGCACAACACTCACATTTGCCAATCACACCCTCACTCACACTCACTCACCCTCAACTCATCACCCACCCTGAATTACACTCACTCACCCTCAACACACCACCCTCACTCTCCCTCAACACCTCATCCTCACTCACCCTCAACACATCACCATCACCCTCACCCACCTTCACTCACCATCAACACCTCACCCTCACTCACCCTCCACCCTGCACCCTCAAACACTCAATCACCCTTGCTCTCAACACCTCTCCCTCAACGCCTCACCCTTAACCCCTCACTCACCCTCATGCTTAACAATCCTCAATCACCATCAACACATCACCCTCAACGCCTCACCAACACTCACCCTCAGCCCCTCACCCTCAGCAACAACACGTCACTCTCACTCACCCTCAACACCTCACCCTCAACAACTCATCATCAACACATCACTCACCCTCACTCTCACTCATCCTCAATACTCTCAACACCTCACCCTCAATACCTCACTCTCCCTCAGTCCCTCACCCTCACTCACCCTCAACTCCTCACCCTCAACACCTCACCCACACTCATCCTCACTCACCCTCAAAAACTCACCATCAACACCTCACCCTCATACTCACTCACCCTCAACACCTCACCCTCATTTACCCTCACTCACCGTCAACACACTATCACACTACAACAACAAACAAATACTTACAAACACAGCAACACTTCACTCACCCTCACTTCACTCACCCTCAACACCTCACCCTTAACTCCTCACTCACCCTCAATCTCAATCATCATCAATCACCCTCTACACCTCACACTCAACACCTCACTCTCATACTCACTCACCCTCACTCACCCTCACTCACACTCAAAACATCACCCTCATTCACCCTCACTCATCGTCAACACACTATCACACTACAACTATAAACAAACACTTACCACCACAGCAACACTTCACTCACCCTAAACACCTCACCCTTAACTCCTCACTCACACTCACTCTCACTCATCCTCAATCACCCTCAACACCTCACCCTCACTCACCCTCAACGCCTCACCCACACTCACACCCTCACCCTCAGCACCTCACTCTCTCTCATCCTCAATGCCTCACCCTCAACGCCTCACCCACTCACCCTCAGCTCCTCACCCTCAGCCTCAACACCTCACCCTCACTCACCCTCAACGCCTCACCCTCAGTCAACATCAACACACCACGCACCCTCACTATCACTCATCCTCAATCACACTCAACAGCTCACCCTCAACACCTCACTCACCCTCAGCCTCTCACCCTCACTCACCCTCAACTCCTCACCCTCACTCATCCTCACTCACCATCAACACCTCCCCCTCATTCTCACTCACTCTCACCCTCACTCACCCTCATACTCACTCACCCTCAACACACTATCACACTACAACCACACACAATGCCTCACCCTCAACCCCTCACCCACACTCACCCTCAGCCTCAACACCTCACCCTCACTCACCCTCAACGCCTCACCCTAAGTCAATCTCAACACATCACTCACCCTCACTATCACTCATCCTCAATCACACTCAACACCTCACCCTCAACACCTCACTCACCCTCAGCCTCTCACCCTCACTCACCCTCAACTCCTCACCCTCACTCATCCTCACTCACCATCAACACCTCCCCCTCAGTCTCACTCACTCTCACCCTCACTCACCCTCATACTCACTCACCCTCAACACACTATCACACTACAACCACACACAAACACTTACCACCACAACACCACTTCAATCACGCACAACACCTCCCCATCAACACCTTCCTTGCTCTCACTCTCACTCATCCTCAATCACCCTCAACACCTCACCCTCACTCACCCTCAACGCCTCACTCAGCCTCATAGCCTCACCCACCCTCAACACCTCACACTGACTCACCCTCAATCTCACTCACCCTCAAAGCCTCACCCTCACTCACCCTCAACACCTCACCCTCACTCACCCTCAACACACTATCACACTACAACCACACAAAAAAACAATTAACACAACAACACCATTCATCACCACTGCAGCAAACAAAGGTCATACAATCAAAACATGTACCCTTTTAACAGTCACACACACAACAACAGCTATCAATGGCCACTTTCACCAGGCATACACACACAACAGTCATCAGTACTGCAGTACTATGTCTAAATGAGACTGTTGGTGTGCAAAATACGGATGTGGAAGTGCAGAGTAATGCAGTGTAGTTGCTCAATGGTACTGTGGGGCTGCAGAAAGATAAAGTGGTATTGCTGCATGTTGCATTCGTGGACATCAGTGATGCCATTGTTGGGAGAAGTGCAACTGTTGTGGTGCAAAGTTATGCTGTGGTGGTAATTATTACACATCAACACAGCACCACTCATCACTAGCACAGAACAACACATCACAACTACAGCATTACTAAGCACCACACACTCACATGCCCACACGCTCACACACCACCACCCTCACACACATCCACACTCACACACTATCACACATCCTCGCACACCCACTCACATTCTCAATAAGCCTCATAGCCTCACGGTCGCCAACAATCACTCACCCTCACCCTCACACCGTCACCCTCACACCATCATCCTCTCACCCTCAACACCTCACCCTCACTCACCATCAACACACTATCACACTACAACTACACACAAACACTTACAACAACAGCACCACTCATTACCACTACAGCATTACACATCACACAAACTACATACAATCCAAACATGTGCGCTTTTAACAGGCACACACACTAAGAGCTAGCAATGGACAATTTCACAAGCCGTACACACACAACAGTCATCAGTGCATCCTTTCACCATGCATACACCCACACAAACAGCCATCAAGCCACGCTTTCAACAGTCACACACACCAACTGGCCAAAGTGCACGCTGTAGAACAACTTTTGGTACGTTGCACACACAATCGCAGCAATACAAGCATGCTTTGGTGCTGTACAGTACTGCAGTTCTATGTCTAAATGAGACTGGGGGAGTTCTAAATACAGCTCTACTGGCAAAGAGTGATGATCTCATGTTGCTCAATTGTAGTGTGGGGGTGCCGAATGTTAATAATGTGCTATTGCTGGCGAAATGGACATAAGGGAGGCCGTGCAAGAGGAAATTACTACACACAAGGCAAGTGCGACCGCAAAACACGTACGGCAACACGAAACTCAATCCATGTCAAAGAATAAAACTAAATAGCAGCCATTGATAACATACAAAACACACTCAAATGAGAGGAGCCAGACAGGAAATACGTGCTAGCAAAGCAAGACCGAAAAGAATAATTACAGTAACATCAAGAAAAGGAAATGCATAAACAAATGTATAAGAACTCACAAAGGCACTCTTTCATAATAAGGCAATAAAATTGTCATTACCTGTCGATCGTAGCAGCTCATTCCCTGAAATGAAGAAATTATAAAAGAAACACAGCAAAAAAGAAAACATACACATTGCATACATAATACTTTTAACTACAACAAGCAACAAACAAAATAAATGAATAGCGGCGAAACAAGTCACATACGGGTACAAATGACACAAGAAAAAGCTAAGTCAGAGGAAAAATAAACATCACAGTGCCACCTCAGGCGAAACAAAAATCCGGAAAATACATTCCAGGAAGACACTAGCAAAGATTACTCAATGCATCCCAAACTATCAACTTAAACACGAGCCAACATTCGCATAAAGATCAAGAAATATTGCAAAACACAAGGAAAGTCAGCGCGAAATCACAACGGACGCAATGTCAAAGACATAATACATACAAAAATAAACATTGCTTTATGTAACATTTCGAAAAAAAAACATTTTACAAACATATATCTTTTACAACAGTACTAAAGAATATTGTAACTCGAAAATCGATAATACACAAGGCGCAATACAAATAAAACACTCATACATCCTAATAAAACATTATGAATAATACGTATATACACACAAGTATTAATACATTCAAATTCATGTACTCAATGTTAATAAATGTACATCTTACCAGTCCAACGACGCAGCAACAACGACGGAGGAATAACACACCTTTACCGCACGAACATTCACACCAATGTAGAAAACGCCCCGTTAACGCACGTCAAATGCAACGCTACGTCACACAACGTAGAGCTGCGATTGGCTAAAAATTACGTAGCGCTCAACATTACATCACCATCAACTAAAAAATAGAACGCTAACATCCCTTACGTAACAAACGTAAAGGGAATACATTGCGTAATACCCTTTACTACAACAGAAATAAAACACATTTTAAGTACATACACTAAATAATTTTACAAACGTATACACATACGGAAATAGTTTTTTTAACATTTTAATCAACATTAACACATGGTCGAGACTCACATATGCCAATCACACCCTCAGTCACCCTCACTCCCATTCACTCAAGCTCACTCACCCTCAGCACCTCACCCTCACTCACCCTTAACAACTCACCCTCACTCACCCTCAAAATACACCCTCACTCACCCTCAATACCTCACCCTCACTCACCCACAATACCTCACCCTCACTCACCCTCACCAAGTCACTCGCACTCAGCCCCCCTTCCTCAACTCTTACTCACCCGCACTCACACTCAACACCTCACCCTCACCTTTACTCACCTTCACCCTCATTCACCCTCAACACCTCACCCTCAACAACGCAATCACTGAATCACACTCATTCTCACTCACCCTCAAGACCTCACACTCACTGACCCTCAACATCTCACCCTCATTCACCCTCAGCCCCTCACCCTCAACACCTCAGCCTTACTCACCCTCAACACCTCAAAACAATCACTATCCCTCACTCACACTCAGCCCCTCACCCTCAACAACTCAATCCTCACTCACCCTCACCCTCAAAACCTCAACACAATAACTAGCCCTCACTCACACTCAGCCCCTCACCCTCAACAACCCACCCTCACTGACACAATCAACCTCACTCACAACACATCACCCTCACTCAACTGCAACACATCACCCTCAACAAGTCAATCACCCTCACTCACTAACGCTCAACAAGTCTCACCATCACTCAGCCTCAACACCTCACACTCACTGACCCTCTACGCTTCACCCTCAATCTAACTCACGCACCCTCACCCACCCCCACCCTCACACACATTCACACCCTCAACATAACAAATCCTCACTCACCCTCACACACCCTCACTCAACATCATGACTTCAACAACACCCTCACATGCCCCCACCCTCACACACCCCCCACCCTTACACACACCCACACTCACACACTATCACACATCCTCACACACCCACACACATTCGCAATAAGACACACCCTCACCTTCACCCACAATCACTCACCCTCACCCTCACACCGTTACCCTCACACCATCATCCACTCACCCTCAACGTCATTCGCCATCACTCACCCGCACTCACCCACAAAACATCACCCTCAACTTCACTCACACTCACACTCATTCACCCTCAACACCTCACCCTCATTCACCTTCTGCCCCTCACCATCAACACCTCACCCTTACTCACCCGCAGCCTCAAAAACTCACCCACAACCAGCCTCCCTCACTCACCCTCAAGCACTCACCCTCATCACCTCACGCTCACTCACCCTCACCCTCACTCAGACTCAACTATTCACCCTGACTCACCCACAACACATCACCCTCACTCAACATCAACACCTAACCCTCATCAACTCAATCACCCTCACTCACTACAAATCCTCACTCACCCTCACACACCCTCACTCAACATCATGAATTCAACCACACCCTCACATGCCCCAACCTCACACACCCCCCACCCTTACACACACGCACACTCACACACTCTCACACATCCTCATACACCCACACACATTCTCAATAAGACTCACACCCTCACCCTAACACACAATCACTCACCCTCACCCTCACACCATCATCCACTCACCCTCAATCACCCTCAACGTCACTCACCATCACTCACCCGCACTCACCCACAAAACATCACCCTCAACTTCACTCACCCTCACACTCATTCACCCTCAACACCTCACCCTCATTCACCCTCAGCCCCTCACCCTCAACACCTCACCCTTACTCACCCACAGCCTCAAAAACTCAACCACAATCAGCCTCCCTCACTCACCCTCAGGCCCTCACCCTCATCACCTCACCCTCACTCACCCTCACCCTCACTCACCCTCAACTACTCACCCTGACTCAACCACAACACATCACCCTCACTCAACATCAACACATCACCCTCATCAACTCAATCACCCTCACTCACTAACGCTCACCCACCCTCACCCTTACTGAGCCTCAACACCTCACCCTCACTCACCCTCAACGCTTCACCCTCAATCACACTCAGGCACCCTCAACCACCCCCACCTTCACACACCTTCACATCCTCAACATCACACATCCTCACTCACCCTCACACACTCACACACCCTCAATCAACTTCATAACATCTACCACACACTCACATGCCCACACGCTCACACACCCCCACCCTCACACACATCCACACTCACACACTCACACAATCTCACACATCCTCGCACACCCACTCACATTCTCAATAAGACTCAGAGCCTCACCCTCGCCAACAATCACTCACCCTCACCCTCACACCGTCACCATCACACCATCATCCCCTCACCCTCAACACCTCACCCACACTCACCATCAACACACTATCACACTACAACGACACAAAAAATTACCACCACAGCACCACTCATCACCAGCACAGCATGACTCAGCAGACAAAGGTCATACAATAAAAACTTGAACGCTTTTAACAGTCACACACAACAACAGCTATCAATGGGAACTTTCACCAGGCATACACACATAACAGTCATCAGTACTGCTGTAGTAGGTATAAATGAGACTGTTGTTGTGTGAACAACACATGTGGTAGTGCAGGGTGATGCTGAGTTGTTGCTCAATGGTACTGTGGGGGTGTAGAAAGATAAAGTGGTATTGCTGCGCGTTGCATTCGTGGACATCAGTGATGGCGTTGTTGGGAGAAGTGCAACTGTAGGGGTGATGAGTTATGCTGTACTGGTAATTATTAAACACCAACACAGCACCACTCATCACTAGCACAGAAAAACACATCACAACAACAGCATTACTAAGCACCACACTAACATCACTCAGCAACACACCAACATCATTCTGCCCCACCACCACAGCATCATTCAACAACAACACACTATCACACTACAACTACACACAAAAAAAATTACCACAACAGCACCACTCATCACCACTACAGCATTACTCAGCAGACAAACTTCATACAATAAAAAAATGGATTCTTTTAAGAAGCACACACACACACACATCAATGGACTCTATCACAAGGCGTATATACACAAGTCATCAGTACTGCTGTAGTATGTATGAATGACACTGTTCGGGAGCTAAATGGGGCTGTGGTGGGGCAGAGTGATGCTGTATTGTTGCTCAATGGTACTGTGGGGGTGCAGAATGATAAAGTGGAATTGCTGCGTGTTGCATTCGTGGACATCAGTGATGCCATTGTTGGGAGAAGTGCAACTGTTGTGGTGCTGAGATATGCTGTGCTGGTAATTATTAAACACCAACACAGCACCACTCATCACTAGCACAGAACAACACATCACAACAACAGCATTACTAAGCACCACACTAACATCACTCAGCAACACACCAACATCACTCTAGACCAACAAAACAGTATCATTCAACAAAAACACACTATCACACTACAACCACACACAAACATTTAACACCAAAGCACCACTCATTACCACTACAGCATTACTCAACAGGCAAATGTCATACAATAAAAACATGTGCTCTTTTAACAGGCACATACACCAATAGATAGCAATGGCCACTTTCACCAGGCGTACACACACATCAGTCAGCAGTGCATCCTTTCAACATGCATACATGCACACAAACAGGCATCAGTCCACGCTTTCAACAGTCACACACACCACCAGCCAGAAGTGCACGCTTTAGGACATTTTTTTTTACCTTCAACACACAATTACAGCAAAAGAAGCATGCTTTGCAGCTGTACAGTACTGCAGTACTATATCTAAATGACACTGGGAGTGTACTAAATACGGCTCTAGTGGGCAAAAGTGATAATGTGATGTTGCTCAATGGTACTGTGGGGGTGCCAAATGTTAATAATGTGCGATTGCTGTGTGCTGCAGAAATGGACTTCAGGGATCCCTTGGACGAGAAAAATACTAAATACAAGCCAACAGCGACCAAAAAACACGTACGGCAAAACGGAAGTCAATCCATGGCAACAAATACACCGAAATAGCAGCCATTATGAAAATGCACAAAAACACTCTAATGCAAGAACCAAGTCAGAAAGTAAATGCGAGCACAAAGACCTAAAACTATAATTACATTAGCTTTACAATAAGCAAATGCATAAACACAAGTATCAAAGTCACAAAGACACTCTTTCATAATTTGAAAATTTAATTGTCATTACCTGTCGATCGTAGAAGCTCATTGCCTGAAATAAAGAAAATATAAAAAAGAAAACACACAAATAGAACATAAACTTTGCATACATAACAATTTTCACTACAACAAGACACACACACAAAAAAATGCATCACGGCGAAAAAAGTCACATACTGTTTAAAAAAACACAAAACTAAGCAAAGTCAGACGAAAATAAAACATCAAACAACAAACAAAATAAATGAATAGCGGCGAAACAAGTCACATACGGGTACAAATGACACAAGAAAAAGCTAAGTCAGAGGAAAAATAAACATCACAGTGCCACCTCAGGCGAAACAAAAATCCGGAAAATACATTCCAGGAAGACACTAGCAAAGATTACTCAATGCATCCCAAACTATCAACTTAAACACGAGCCAACATTCGCAAAAAGATCAAGAAATATTGCAAAACACAAGGAAAGTCAGCGCGAAATCACAACGGACGCAATGTCAAAGACATAATACATACAAAAATAAACATTGCTTTATGTAACATTTCGAAAAAAAAACATTTTACAAACATATATCTTTTACAACAGTACTAAAGAATATTGTAACTCGAAAATCGATAATACACAAGGCGCAATACAAATAAAACACTCATACATCCTAATAAAACATTATGAATAATACGTATATACACACAAGTATTAATACATTCAAATTCATGTACTCAATGTTAATAAATGTACATCTTACCAGTCCAACGACGCAGCAACAACGACGGAGGAATAACACACCTTTACCGCACGAACATTCACACCAATGTAGAAAACGCCCCGTTAACGCACGTCAAATGCAACGCTACGTCACACAACGTAGAGCTGCGATTGGCTAAAAATTACGTAGCGCTCAACATTACATCACCATCAACTAAAAAATAGAACGCTAACATCCCTTACGTAACAAACGTAAAGGGAATACATTGCGTAATACCCTTTACTACAACAGAAATAAAACACATTTTAAGTACATACACTAAATAATTTTACAAACGTATACACATACGGAAATAGTTTTTTTAACATTTTAATCAACATTAACACATGGTCGAGACTCACATATGCCAATCACACCCTCAGTCACCCTCACTCCCATTCACTCAAGCTCACTCACCCTCAGCACCTCACCCTCACTCACCCTTAACAACTCACCCTCACTCACCCTCAAAATACACCCTCACTCACCCTCAATACCTCACCCTCACTCACCCACAATACCTCACCCTCACTCACCCTCACCAAGTCACTCGCACTCAGCCCCTCTTCCTCAACTCTTACTCACCCGCACTCACACTCAACACCTCACCCTCACCTTTACTCACCTTCACCCTCATTCACCCTCAACACCTCACCCTCAACAACGCAATCACTGAATCACACTCATTCTCACTCACCCTCAAGACCTCACACTCACTGACCCTCAACATCTCACCCTCATTCACCCTCAGCCCCTCACCCTCAACACCTCAGCCTTACTCACCCTCAACACCTCAAAACAATCACTATCCCTCACTCACACTCAGCCCCTCACCCTCAACAACTCAATCCTCACTCACCCTCACCCTCAAAACCTCAACACAATAACTAGCCCTCACTCACACTCAGCCCCTCACCCTCAACAACCCACCCTCACTGACACAATCAACCTCACTCACAACACATCACCCTCACTCAACTTCAACACATCACCCTCAACAAGTCAATCACCCTCACTCACTAACGCTCAACAAGTCTCACCATCACTCAGCCTCAACACCTCACACTCACTGACCCTCTACGCTTCACCCTCAATCTAACTCACGCACCCTCACCCACCCCCACCCTCACACACATTCACACCCTCAACATAACAAATCCTCACTCACCCTCACACACCCTCACTCAACATCATGACTTCAACAACACCCTCACATGCCCCCACCCTCACACACCCCCCACCCTTACACACACCCACACTCACACACTATCACACATCCTCACACACCCACACACATTCGCAATAAGACACACCCTCACCTTCACCCACAATCACTCACCCTCACCCTCACACCGTTACCCTCACACCATCATCCACTCACCCTCAACGTCATTCGCCATCACTCACCCGCACTCACCCACAAAACATCACCCTCAACTTCACTCACACTCACACTCATTCACCCTCAACACCTCACCCTCATTCTCCTTCTGCCCCTCACCATCAACACCTCACCCTTACTCACCCGCAGCCTCAAAAACTCACCCACAACCAGCCTCCCTCACTCACCCTCAAGCACTCACCCTCATCACCTCACGCTCACTCACCCTCACCCTCACTCAGACTCAACTATTCACCCTGACTCACCCACAACACATCACCCTCACTCAACATCAACACCTAACCCTCATCAACTCAATCACCCTCACTCACTACAAATCCTCACTCACCCTCACACACCCTCACTCAACATCATGAATTCAACCACACCCTCACATGCCCCAACCTCACACACCCCCCACCCTTACACACACGCACACTCACACACTCTCACACATCCTCATACACCCACACACATTCTCAATAAGACTTACACCCTCACCCTAACACACAATCACTCACCCTCACCCTCACACCATCATCCACTCACCCTCAATCACCCTCAACGTCACTCACCATCACTCACCCGCACTCACCCACAAAACATCACCCTCAACTTCACTCACCCTCACACTCATTCACCCTCAACACCTCACCCTCATTCACCCTCAGCCCCTCACCCTCAACACCTCACCCTTACTCACCCACAGCCTCAAAAACTCAACCACAATCAGCCTCCCTCACTCACCCTCAGGCCCTCACCCTCATCACCTCACCCTCACTCACCCTCACCCTCACTCACCCTCAACTACTCACCCTGACTCAACCACAACACATCACCCTCACTCAACATCAACACATCACCCTCATCAACTCAATCACCCTCACTCACTAACGCTCACCCACCCTCACCCTTACTGAGCCTCAACACCTCACCCTCACTCACCCTCAACGCTTCACCCTCAATCACACTCAGGCACCCTCAACCACCCCCACCTTCACACACCTTCACATCCTCAACATCACACATCCTCACTCACCCTCACACACTCACACACCCTCAATCAACTTCATAACATCTACCACACACTCAAATGCCCACACGCTCACACACCCCCACCCTCACACACATCCACACTCACACACTCACACAATCTCACACATCCTCGCACACCCACTCACATTCTCAATAAGACTCAGAGCCTCACCCTCGCCAACAATCACTCACCCTCACCCTCACACCGTCACCATCACACCATCATCCCCTCACCCTCAACACCTCACCCACACTCACCATCAACACACTATCACACTACAACGACACAAAAAATTACCACCACAGCACCACTCATCACCACCACAGCATGACTCAGCAGACAAAGGTCATACAATAAAAACTTGAACGCTTTTAACAGTCACACACAACAACAGCTATCAATGGGAACTTTCACCAGGCATACACACATAACAGTCATCAGTACTGCTGTAGTAGGTATAAATGAGACTGTTGTTGTGTGAACAACACATGTGGTAGTGCAGGGTGATGCTGAGTTGTTGCTCAATGGTACTGTGGGGGTGCAGAAAGATAAAGTGGTATTGCTGCGCGTTGCATTCGTGGACATCAGTGATGGCGTTGTTGGGAGAAGTGCAACTGTAGGGGTGATGAGTTATGCTGTACTGGTAATTATTAAACACCAACACAGCACCACTCATCACTAGCACAGAAAAACACATCACAACAACAGCATTACTAAGCACCACACTAACATCACTCAGCAACACACCAACATCACTCTGCCCCACCACAACAGCATCATTCAACAACAACACACTATCACACTACAACTACACACAAAAAAAATTACCACAACAGCACCACTCATCACCACTACAGCATTACTCAGCAGACAAACTTCATACAATAAAAAAATGGATTCTTTTAAGAAGCACACACACACACACATCAATGGACTCTATCACAAGGCGTATATACACAAGTCATCAGTACTGCTGTAGTATGTATGAATGACACTGTTCGGGAGCTAAATGGGGCTGTGGTGGGGCAGAGTGATGCTGTATTGTTGCTCAATGGTACTGTGGGGGTGCAGAATGATAAAGTGGAATTGCTGCGTGTTGCATTCGTGGACATCAGTGATGCCATTGTTGGGAGAAGTGCAACTGTTGTGGTGCTGAGATATGCTGTGCTGGTAATTATTAAACACCAACACAGCACCACTCATCACTAGCACAGAACAACACATCACAACAACAGCATTACTAAGCACCACACTAACATCACTCAGCAACACACCAACATCACTCTAGACCAACAAAACAGTATCATTCAACAAAAACACACTATCACACTACAACCACACACAAACATTTAACACCAAAGCACCACTCATTACCACTACAGCATTACTCAACAGGCAAATGTCATACAATAAAAACATGTGCTCTTTTAACAGGCACATACACCAATAGATAGCAATGGCCACTTTCACCAGGCGTACACACACATCAGTCAGCAGTGCATCCTTTCAACATGCATACATGCACACAAACAGGCATCAGTCCACGCTTTCAACAGTCACACACACCACCAGCCAGAAGTGCACGCTTTAGGACATTTTTTTTTACCTTCAACACACAATTACAGCAAAAGAAGCATGCTTTGCAGCTGTACAGTACTGCAGTACTATATCTAAATGACACTGGGAGTGTACTAAATACGGCTCTAGTGGGCAAAAGTGATAATGTGATGTTGCTCAATGGTACTGTGGGGGTGCCAAATGTTAATAATGTGCGATTGCTGTGTGCTGCAGAAATGGACTTCAGGGATCCCTTGGACGAGAAAAATACTAAATACAAGCCAACAGCGACCAAAAAACACGTACGGCAAAACGGAAGTCAATCCATGGCAACAAATACACCGAAATAGCAGCCATTATGAAAATGCACAAAAACACTCTAATGCAAGAACCAAGTCAGAAAGTAAATGCGAGCACAAAGACCTAAAACTATAATTACATTAGCTTTACAATAAGCAAATGCATAAACACAAGTATCAAAGTCACAAAGACACTCTTTCATAATTTGAAAATTTAATTGTCATTACCTGTCGATCGTAGAAGCTCATTGCCTGAAATAAAGAAAATATAAAAAAGAAAACACACAAATAGAACATAAACTTTGCATACATAACAATTTTCACTACAACAAGACACACACACAAAAAAATGCATCACGGCGAAAAAAGTCACATACTGTTTAAAAAAACACAAAACTAAGCAAAGTCAGACGAAAATAAAACATCAAACAACAAACAAAATAAAGGAATAGCGGCGAAACAAGTCACATACGGGTACAAATGACACAAGAAAAAGCTAAGTCAGAGGAAAAATAAACATCACAGTGCCACCTCAGGCGAAACAAAAATCCGGAAAATACATTCCAGGAAGACACTAGCAAAGATTACTCAATGCATCCCAAACTATCAACTTAAACACGAGCCAACATTCGCATAAAGATCAAGAAATATTGCAAAACACAAGGAAAGTCAGCGCGAAATCACAACGGACGCAATGTCAAAGACATAATACATACAAAAATAAACATTGCTTTATGTAACATTTCGAAAAAAAAACATTTTACAAACATATATCTTTTACAACAGTACTAAAGAATATTGTAACTCGAAAATCGATAATACACAAGGCGCAATACAAATAAAACACTCATACATCCTAATAAAACATTATGAATAATACGTATATACACACAAGTATTAATACATTCAAATTCATGTACTCAATGTTAATAAATGTACATCTTACCAGTCCAACGACGCAGCAACAACGACGGAGGAATAACACACCTTTACCGCACGAACATTCACACCAATGTAGAAAACGCCCCGTTAACGCACGTCAAATGCAACGCTACGTCACACAACGTAGAGCTGCGATTGGCTAAAAATTACGTAGCGCTCAACATTACATCACCATCAACTAAAAAATAGAACGCTAACATCCCTTACGTAACAAACGTAAAGGGAATACATTGCGTAATACCCTTTACTACAACAGAAATAAAACACATTTTAAGTACATACACTAAATAATTTTACAAACGTATACACATACGGAAATAGTTTTTTTAACATTTTAATCAACATTAACACATGGTCGAGACTCACATATGCCAATCACACCCTCAGTCACCCTCACTCCCATTCACTCAAGCTCACTCACCCTCAGCACCTCACCCTCACTCACCCTTAACAACTCACCCTCACTCACCCTCAAAATACACCCTCACTCACCCTCAATACCTCACCCTCACTCACCCACAATACCTCACCCTCACTCACCCTCACCAAGTCACTCGCACTCAGCCCCTCTTCCTCAACTCTTACTCACCCGCACTCACACTCAACACCTCACCCTCACCTTTACTCACCTTCACCCTCATTCACCCTCAACACCTCACCCTCAACAACGCAATCACTGAATCACACTCATTCTCACTCACCCTCAAGACCTCACACTCACTGACCCTCAACATCTCACCCTCATTCACCCTCAGCCCCTCACCCTCAACACCTCAGCCTTACTCACCCTCAACACCTCAAAACAATCACTATCCCTCACTCACACTCAGCCCCTCACCCTCAACAACTCAATCCTCACTCACCCTCACCCTCAAAACCTCAACACAATAACTAGCCCTCACTCACACTCAGCCCCTCACCCTCAACAACCCACCCTCACTGACACAATCAACCTCACTCACAACACATCACCCTCACTCAACTTCAACACATCACCCTCAACAAGTCAATCACCCTCACTCACTAACGCTCAACAAGTCTCACCATCACTCAGCCTCAACACCTCACACTCACTGACCCTCTACGCTTCACCCTCAATCTAACTCACGCACCCTCACCCACCCCCACCCTCACACACATTCACACCCTCAACATAACAAATCCTCACTCACCCTCACACACCCTCACTCAACATCATGACTTCAACAACACCCTCACATGCCCCCACCCTCACACACCCCCCACCCTTACACACACCCACACTCACACACTATCACACATCCTCACACACCCACACACATTCGCAATAAGACACACCCTCACCTTCACCCACAATCACTCACCCTCACCCTCACACCGTTACCCTCACACCATCATCCACTCACCCTCAACGTCATTCGCCATCACTCACCCGCACTCACCCACAAAAAATCACCCTCAACTTCACTCACACTCACACTCATTCACCCTCAACACCTCACCCTCATTCACCTTCTGCCCCTCACCATCAACACCACACCCTTACTCACCCGCAGCCTCAAAAACTCACCCACAACCAGCCTCCCTCACTCACCCTCAAGCACTCACCCTCATCACCTCACGCTCACTCACCCTCACCCTCACTCAGACTCAACTATTCACCCTGACTCACCCACAACACATCACCCTCACTCAACATCAACACCTAACCCTCATCAACTCAATCACCCTCACTCACTACAAATCCTCACTCACCCTCACACACCCTCACTCAACATCATGAATTCAACCACACCCTCACATGCCCCAACCTCACACACCCCCCACCCTTACACACACGCACACTCACACACTCTCACACATCCTCATACACCCACACACATTCTCAATAAGACTCACACCCTCACCCTAACACACAATCACTCACCCTCACCCTCACACCATCATCCACTCACCCTCAATCACCCTCAACGTCACTCACCATCACTCACCCGCACTCACCCACAAAACATCACCCTCAACTTCACTCACCCTCACACTCATTCACCCTCAACACCTCACCCTCATTCACCCTCAGCCCCTCACCCTCAACACCTCACCCTTACTCACCCACAGCCTCAAAAACTCAACCACAATCAGCCTCCCTCACTCACCCTCAGGCCCTCACCCTCATCACCTCACCCTCACTCACCCTCACCCTCACTCACCCTCAACTACTCACCCTGACTCAACCACAACACATCACCCTCACTCAACATCAACACATCACCCTCATCAACTCAATCACCCTCACTCACTAACGCTCACCCACCCTCACCCTTACTGAGCCTCAACACCTCACCCTCACTCACCCTCAACGCTTCACCCTCAATCACACTCAGGCACCCTCAACCACCCCCACCTTCACACACCTTCACATCCTCAACATCACACATCCTCACTCACCCTCACACACTCACACACCCTCAATCAACTTCATAACATCTACCACACACTCACATGCCCACACGCTCACACACCCCCACCCTCACACACATCCACACTCACACACTCACACAATCTCACACATCCTCGCACACCCACTCACATTCTCAATAAGACTCAGAGCCTCACCCTCGCCAACAATCACTCACCCTCACCCTCACACCGTCACCATCACACCATCATCCCCTCACCCTCAACACCTCACCCACACTCACCATCAACACACTATCACACTACAACGACACAAAAAATTACCACCACAGCACCACTCATCACCACCACAGCATGACTCAGCAGACAAAGGTCATACAATAAAAACTTGAACGCTTTTAACAGTCACACACAACAACAGCTATCAATGGGAACTTTCACCAGGCATACACACATAACAGTCATCAGTACTGCTGTAGTAGGTATAAATGAGACTGTTGTTGTGTGAACAACACATGTGGTAGTGCAGGGTGATGCTGAGTTGTTGCTCAATGGTACTGTGGGGGTGCAGAAAGATAAAGTGGTATTGCTGCGCGTTGCATTCGTGGACATCAGTGATGGCGTTGTTGGGAGAAGTGCAACTGTAGGGGTGATGAGTTATGCTGTACTGGTAATTATTAAACACCAACACAGCACCACTCATCACTAGCACAGAAAAACACATCACAACAACAGCATTACTAAGCACCACACTAACATCACTCAGCAACACACCAACATCACTCTGCCCCACCACAACAGCATCATTCAACAACAACACACTATCACACTACAACTACACACAAAAAAAATTACCACAACAGCACCACTCATCACCACTACAGCATTACTCAGCAGACAAACTTCATACAATAAAAAAATGGATTCTTTTAAGAAGCACACACACACACACATCAATGGACTCTATCACAAGGCGTATATACACAAGTCATCAGTACTGCTGTAGTATGTATGAATGACACTGTTCGGGAGCTAAATGGGGCTGTGGTGGGGCAGAGTGATGCTGTATTGTTGCTCAATGGTACTGTGGGGGTGCAGAATGATAAAGTGGAATTGCTGCGTGTTGCATTCGTGGACATCAGTGATGCCATTGTTGGGAGAAGTGCAACTGTTGTGGTGCTGAGATATGCTGTGCTGGTAATTATTAAACACCAACACAGCACCACTCATCACTAGCACAGAACAACACATCACAACAACAGCATTACTAAGCACCACACTAACATCACTCAGCAACACACCAACATCACTCTAGACCAACAAAACAGTATCATTCAACAAAAACACACTATCACACTACAACCACACACAAACATTTAACACCAAAGCACCACTCATTACCACTACAGCATTACTCAACAGGCAAATGTCATACAATAAAAACATGTGCTCTTTTCACAGGCACATACACCAATAGATAGCAATGGCCACTTTCACCAGGCGTACACACACATCAGTCAGCAGTGCATCCTTTCAACATGCATACATGCACACAAACAGGCATCAGTCCACGCTTTCAACAGTCACACACACCACCAGCCAGAAGTGCACGCTTTAGGACATTTTTTTTTACCTTCAACACACAATTACAGCAAAAGAAGCATGCTTTGCAGCTGTACAGTACTGCAGTACTATATCTAAATGACACTGGGAGTGTACTAAATACGGCTCTAGTGGGCAAAAGTGATAATGTGATGTTGCTCAATGGTACTGTGGGGGTGCCAAATGTTAATAATGTGCGATTGCTGTGTGCTGCAGAAATGGACTTCAGGGATCCCTTGGACAAGAAAAATACTAAATACAAGCCAACAGCGACCAAAAAACACGTACGGCAAAACGGAAGTCAATCCATGGCAACAAATACACCGAAATAGCAGCCATTATGAAAATGCACAAAAACACTCTAATGCAAGAACCAAGTCAGAAAGTAAATGCGAGCACAAAGACCTAAAACTATAATTACATTAGCTTTACAATAAGCAAATGCATAAACACAAGTATCAAAGTCACAAAGACACTCTTTCATAATTTGAAAATTTAATTGTCATTACCTGTCGATCGTAGAAGCTCATTGCCTGAAATAAAGAAAATATAAAAAAGAAAACACACAAATAGAACATAAACTTTGCATACATAACAATTTTCACTACAACAAGACACACACACAAAAAAATGCATCACGGCGAAAAAAGTCACATACTGTTTAAAAAAACACAAAACTAAGCAAAGTCAGACGAAAATAAAACATCATAGTGCTAACTCACTACATCACCCTCACTCACCCTCAACACCTCACCCTCATTCACCCTCATACCCTCACCCTCAACACCTCACCCTCACTAACTTCACCCTCAACACCTCACCCACAATTCCACACCCTCACTCACCCTCACCATCACTCACCCTCACTCAACATCAAGCCCTCACCCTCAGTCACACACACTCACCCTCAACATCTCACCCGCAATCACACTCAACTTCAATCAACCTCAACAACTCACCCTCAATAACCCTCAACACCTCACCTTCACTCACCCACAACACCTTACCCTCACCCTCACTCACCCTCAACACTTCACACTCATCTACACTCACTATCACCCTCAAATTCACTCACGCTCACTCACCCTCAACACCTCACCCTCTTTCACACTCACCCACACTCACCTGAATGACCACTAAAAAACACCTGCACATGCTCCAACACTCACACACCCCCACCCTCACACACACACGGCCTCACAAAGAATTACACTTCCGCACACACCCACACACATTCTCAAAAAGTCTCACTAACTCACACTCGCCCACCATCATTCACCCTCACCATCACACCATCATCCCGTAACACTAACTCACCCTCAACATCAACACCTCATCCTCAACTACTCATTCAACCCTCATCCTCAATCACCCTCAACTCCTCAGCCATCTGCATCATTCACCCACTCTGCAGCATTCACCCACTCTGCAGCATTCACCCACTCTGACATTTTACGAATGTTAGCCCTTTTTCTTACACATAAAGAAATTTCAGAACGGAAAACAATGGGGTCGACCGAGTACTGCAGCAGATACGTTAGACACAAAAAAAACTTAACATAATTGACCTAAAAGGATGCAAGGATGTTAATGAGTCTTCGGGCCAAAAAGTAAATCTAATTCGTACGATATTACAACAATAATACACAAAGGAAACTATTATAAATATGTGTCAGTAAGGGAGGACGAGGATGTACAAAGACACCAGTGAAACAGGCAACTTTTTCGCAGGACAATAAACAATCACTATTCATCCGGAGAATGGGACGGATTAAAGACAATAGTCAACAGTTACACCAACAAAAACCGGACGCATACAACAATAGCACTTCTTCACACGGAATTCCATGTAATAAAAATAAAATATGACGAAAAAAAACCCATTCAGAAACAGTCAAATTTTTTGGAGAGAAACAAACAAGAACGATTCATCCGGAAAATGGGACGCATTCAATACAATAGTCTACAGTTACACATAAAAAAAAATACGCATATCACAATAGCATTTATCCTGACAGAATTTGTTCGAATTGAAGAAACATATTACGAACATAGAACTATTTAGTCACAAAAAACAAACGAATAACACATTACTTCACTGTACATGTCGTTCATACATTGCTAAAAATAATACAGTCAGCAAATACACAAACTTTCATTTCATACTTCAAGTACGTCACTAACAAATTATCCGACTACTTCAGCATCACATACATAGATAATGCAAACACAACTTACATCAATATATTAAAACACATTTAGCACTTCAAATTAAACAAACACCTTATGTACGTCAAATTACCAAAAAAAGCAAAATAATACATTCCATTACTGTTTAAGAAAACATATCAAATAGATTATGCAAACACAACTTACATCAATATATTATAAAACACATTTAGCACGTGAAAATTAAACAAACACCTTTTGTACGTCGATTTACCACAAAAAACAAATTCATATTTTACATTACAGTTTAACAATACATATGCTTTACATATCGCCAATAAAAAACAGAATTTTACGTTACATTACAAACATTTTCAAATATTACGAGCTAAATAAATACATTTCGCAAGTAATTAACTTTAACATACTATATATACTACAGTACATTACATTAAAAGAAACTTAGAATTACATTCTTACCTGTCAAACGACGCAGCAACACCACAGGAACAAGAACACGCCTTCCGCGCACCAACATTCTCGATCTATGGGGAATTCCACAGTTGACGTATGCAAATCGGAACGCTACGTCAAAAACGTCGCGCTCCGATTGGCTAAAAAAAAACGTAAACAAAAAACACACACAAGTCAAAAAAAAACTAGACCGCTAAACATAGCAGACGTCGACGTGACGCAATACGTCGGCCATTTTAACATGAAAATAAAAAAGGGACTCCACATACACGTTAACACAAAATAACACACTTACTACAATACATACACACGTACATTACATACTAATATACACATTACACAGAAGTCATACAAAGGGGACATGTGACACCTTTTATTAAAAACAGCACATTACTTTTTTAATATTAACATAGACACACACTCATAACATCACCCTCACACCACAAAACAATCACACTCTTTCACACCCGCTCAATAACGCTAACACAACATCTCCCTCATACACCCTCACACACCTTCAGCCTCACACACACTTACTCACCCTCACACTCACACACTCACACACTCACACCCCCTCACCCTCACACCCCATCACCCTCACACACCCACTCACTCCCAATGACTCAAATTCACACTCACACAACCACACCCTCACACACCGTCAAACACCTTCAGACACACTCTAAAAAACAACTCCACACACACCCTCAATGACCCTCACACACACACACCCCCTCAGCCTCAAAAAACGTACCCTCACACAAACACGCTCCCCTAAAAATCAGCACAACACTCTCACACTCACAACACTTCAAACACTCTCTAACGCAAACAACTTCACTCATCCTCACCCCCTCACACCCCCTAACACTCACCCCCTCACACTCATCCCCTCTACATCACCCCTCACACACTCACACTCACTCCCTCAACACCCCACCCTCACCCCCCTCAAACCCCCTCATTCACCCTCATTCACCCTAACACACACTCACATTCTCACACACCCTCTCACACACCCCTCACACACCCCATCACTCACGCTCTCACACAACACCTCACACACTCCCTCACTCACACTCTCAAACACTCCCTCACTCACCCGCTCACACCCGCTCAGTCTCACACTCACTCTCCCTTACACTCCCTTACCCCCTCAACATCACTCACTATGCCTACCCTCCCATCACACTCACCCTCACCCCCTCACCCTCAAATCCCTCATACTAACACCCCTCATACACAACACCCTTAACACTCACACCACTCACCCACACACTCTCACACACCCCCCTCACCCACCCGCAACATCTCACCCTCACTAAGACTCAAACACTCACCCTCACTCACCCTCACTCACCCTCAAACTCTCACCCTCACCCTCACTCATCCTCACACTTATCTCCCTATCGCTCACCCTCACCCTCACTCACCCTCACTCACCCTCAACACATCACCCTCACTCACCCTCACCCTCACTCACCCTCAACGCCTCGCTCTCAACACCTCACCTTCAACACCTCACCCTCAACACCTCACTCACACTCACTCTCAATCATCCCCACTCAACAACTATCAACAACACTCACCCTCAACAGCTCACCCTCAACACCTCACCATCAACACCTCACCCTCAACACCTCACTCACACTCACTCTCAATCATCCGCACTCAACAACTAGCAACAACACTCACCCTCAACAGCTCAACCTCAACACCTCACCCTCAACACCTCACCGTCAACACACCACCCTCACTCACTCACGCTCAATGCCTCACACTCAAAAACTCAACCTCACTCACCCACCCTCAACGCCTCACCATCACTCACTCACCCTCAACACCTTACCCTCACTCACTCACCCTCACTCACCTTCAACGCCTCCCCTTCAACTGCACACCCTCACTCACCCTCAGTCACCCTCAACACCTCACTCACACTCAACACCTCACCCTCAACACCTCATCCACCCTCACCCTCAGTTACCCTCAACACCTCACCCGCAACTACTCACTCACCCTCACTCTCACTCATCCTCACTCAACAACCCTCAACTTCACTCACCCTCAACGCCTCACCCAACACCTCACCTTCAATGACCATCAACATCTCACCCTCACTCACCCACAAAACATCAGCCGCAACACCTCACCCTCAATCACTCACCCTCAAACATTCACCCACAATCACCCTCCCTCACCCTCAATTCCTCACCCACACCCTCAACACTTCACCCTAAACACCTCACTCATCCTCAACGCCTCACCGTCCCCCTCACTCACCCTCACCCTCACTCACCCTCAACACCTCACCATCAATAACACTCAACACCTCACCCTCACTAACTCTCAATACCACAATCACCCTTCCCCTCACTCACCCTCAATACCTCACCCTCACTAACACTAAAACACTCAATCACCCTCACTCTTACTCTCACTCACACTCTACACCTCAGCCTCACGCTCAATAACACACCCTCAACACCTCACCCTCACCCCCTCAACACCTCACCCCCTCAACATCACTCGCCCTCACCCTCAAACACTCACCCTCAACACCTCACCCTCACTCACTCACACTCAATAACCCGCAAGACCTCACCCTCAACACCTCACCCTCAACACCTCACCATCAACACCTCACCCTCAACACCTCACCCACAACACCTCACCCTCACTCACTATGACTCACCCTCACCCTCACTCACCCTCACTCATCCTCACTCACAATAACTCACACTCAGTCACCCTCACTCACCCTCACTCACCCTCGACCCCACACTCACCCTCACTCATCCTCACTCATCCTCAACACCTCACCCTCACCCTCATCCACCCTCAACCCCTCACCCTAAATCACAATAACACTCTCTCATCCTCACCCTCACTCACTCTCACTCACACTCACCCTCAACACCTCACTCACCCTCAACACCTCACTCACACTCAACTCCTCACTCACCCCCACCCTCACTCACCCTCAACCCCTCACCCTCACACAGTGCTATAGGTCTCGCAGGAATTTTAGTTAAAGCTTTTACATTTGCTTATTGCTTTTTTGATTTGAAATTCTTTTGCATTGCCTAAAAAAAATTAAAATGCAAAAGATTTACAAAAAAAAAACTATTAACAATTCTAAAAGCACTAACTCTAATGCTGCGAGACCTATTGCATTTCTAATGCTTGTTCATTATTGCTTTCCCCCCTG
>NW_028252221.1:0-31806 GCF_964263255.1 Lissotriton vulgaris
TGTGTTTTATTTATAACAAAATGGGAAGGGGCCATGCGTCCCTCATCCCGAGGCCATTTTCGGCCCCGGGACCCCATCCCCCAGGGCATGGCCATCCTGTTTTAAAAATTAATTTTGGGAGGGGGGTGCCCCCCCCTATCGAGGCCACTTCTGACCCCAGGGACCCCATCCCCCGGTCGTATCGGTTGAGGACAGTGGGGGGACCCCAATTACCCCAAGGTCATATTGGCTTCCAGCCTTCTGAGGGAGCCGGCATTAAGTTTCCATACGGGGAGCTGCTGACATGCAGCGCCCCTTATGGAGAAGCAATGCAGCTTTCAATGTAGCAAAGCAGAGTTTGCAATGACAGGTCGGGAGCCGCCCTGTCATTGCAAACAGCAGTGTTCTGGGGGTGCGCACCCTGGGACACTGCAGGAGCCAGCCCTGGGGGGCAGGCTGTGCGGTTCAAATCCCTAGGGAGGTGGTGTCCCCAGGGTGGGGGTTCCGCTATGGTACCCCATTTCTCAACATTAAGTGCCCCGGGTGGTGGCAGTCCCCGGGGCTTGGGGGTCCTTGGAGGCCCCCCATACAATAAAAAAGAAGCCCCAGGGTGGCTGTCTCCAGGGCAGCGGAGGGCCTTGTGCCTTCCTGCCAATAATTTATAAAAACCCTGGGGGTGGTGGTTCTCGGGGCAGCAGGGGCCCCCGCGGGCCCCTACATACTTTTCTTACCAATGCCCCCGGGACCTGCCCACCAGGGGTGCTCAATTACATGAAGCGCGGGAGTCCGCGCTTCATTTGAAATGAATAATTCTGCCGGATTTGCGACTCAAGCGTGAATTTCCATGAAATTTAAAAAAACAAATGCTTTTTTTGGCTCTGGTTGTCCTTGTGGGACCCCCTAAGCAGACCTAGGGGGTCAAAGTGTTTCTACCCTGCCCCTTTTCTTTTTTTTCACCTTTTTTTCTGTTTTCTTGTGACTCGGTTCTACCGAGTCACCAGATGGCTGCCAACGCTTCCTGGTTTGAAGTGTTGACAACCTATTGGACTAAAGCTCGTGGTCGGCAGGGGTCGCGACTCTACTGCGGCCATAGATAACAAAACTTTTATTTTTTTAATGTCTCAACAACTACTGAACGGATTTACACCATTTAAAAAAAAGGTCGCTTTCTGAACCAAGCACTACCTTTTTGCCAAATTTGGGGTAATTCCGTTCAGCAGTTCGGGCTGTAGCCCGTCTTAAAGGTTCCTATGAAAAATTGCATGAGGAAAACATAATTTGGGACACCCCTTTTTTCTTTTCCCCGCTTCACGGATCACCCTCAAACTTTCAGGGAAGGACCGGAGTGGAGAAGGCCATCTTCTTGGAGAAATGCACGAAGATTCGTCGACTGGTGCCAAAGTTATTCCAAATAGAATGTTGCGAATTTCCTATAGAAACTAGGTCCATATATATATATAGATAAATATGTGTTTTGGAACCCCTCTTTTTTCTCATCCCCCGCTTGACAAATCACCCCCAAACTTTAAGGATAGGAGTTGACCTGGACAGACTTTTTTTTGGTGAGAATTTCACGAAGATTTGTCAAACGATGCCAAAGTTATTGGCAAATCATTTCCTATGGAAACTAGGCTCTAACTATAAGTACCTATTGGCGACCGCCAGTAGGATATATATATATATATGTCTGTCTGTTAAAAAAGGCCATACAATTCATGTATTATGTTAACCACTACAAGATGGCCGCTATATATACTTATGTTCTTTAGTCTTTCTTTTGTGTTTAGCTAACATGAGATTGAGATCAATACACAACTTTATTTAAATTGCCAATGAATTTGGCGCCAGTTACAGCAGACGAAGGGGTGATGCCGAAACGCGTCCTGTTTTGATTTTTGAATAATAAACTTGAAGAGTCTTGAAAAGAGAGTTGTGGAGTGCTGTCCATTCTTTTGCCAAAGTAAAAGAAATTTGGAGCGTCAATAATAACCGCGGTTTCCATCACCACGTAACGGACGTGCACCCGCCTTGGAGTGCAGTATGGCGTTTTTTGATGGAATTGGAGCTTAACTGACATCGCCGTGCACCGTTGAGACCACACCAAAGAAGAAAGCAGTGCCGCAATACGGAGGCATAACGAGGAGAGATAACGCGGACGGGTAAGTCTGACGGCGTGCCCATCCCGTTTCTAATTTCCCTCGCATAACACAACGCAGCGACAAACAATTTGCTCGTTTAAATTGAAAGCGGCCAGTACCCAGCTGAGGCGCTCAACTCGCAAACACAGCTAACTAACACTTGCGCCAGTCAGGCTAAAATTGTAAAACTGCACATTAGATCCAACATTGTGTACCATTACAATGTATTCGGATCAGCGACGAAACACAGCAGACCTCATTCACACTGTTAGAAAGATTGTATGAACGCGAAATTCGCGAATGGTGGGAGGCCAGCTCCCTTGAAAAGTATCTGGCAGTAAAACGTATTATACGCGGACTCCGTGTTTACACGGTGCACGCATATGAAAATCCGGACCCGCAGTTATTAGACGAGTGGTCCACTTACACTGCAGAAATGTCTGGTGGAATGCTGAGAATACTCATCAAATTTGTGTGGAGCGACAGAGCCAAATGCCAAAAGGAAATTGATGACTTGGAAGCCCTTATCTCGCAGGATTCAGATGTGAACACTATAGATCGCCTGCGGGAAGAAATGAAGGTGCAATTATTGGCATATGAAGACAAAATCAGACAACGCAAGCAGTCCAAATTTCAAAGAGATGCCAAAGATTATGCACAAGGGCGTATCCTGACATTCGCACACAAATTTGACGCCCCCGAGAAAAGCCTTAAGAAGCAAGGCAATCAACACAGTCACCCCTGAACCAGTCACATCGGAATCGGATGTCACCGATGCAAAACAGTTGGGGGATGAGAGATCCACAAAAACAAGCACAGCACTTTTATCTACCTCGCAGAGCCATTTTCACAAGGTGTTCCAGTTAATGCGCCAAGCGCAACAAAGGGGCATAAAAGGCAAACCACCAGAAACACAACAAAGAAAAGGCAGATACGACACGGGGGCTTCCACCTCAGGCAATCAAGGCATGGCTACCCAAACCAGGAGCAAGAGAGGCACCAGGAGATAAATGCCCAAGAAGATCTTACCATTACAACAAGGTAGCGAAGCGCTTTGTTACAGGAGCGCGTTGCGTGTTGACTGCTTTTTAATTGCATTCTGTGTGCTGAATTTGTGCTGCGCGTAGACAGTTGGGCTTTTTTAAAACTCCCTCTTACCCGCACAGTAAATTGTGTCCCCCACCGCCGCTTGGCGGGCTTGGTTCCTGGGGTGGGCGCCATCGTTGAGAGGGGCAGAGCAGCTTCCTTCCGCCAGCGCTTGACTGCGCATGTGTCAGCGAGTGGACGCCTACTAAAGGCGAGTCCCTGGCGTTTTTCAGCAGACAAGGTAGCGAAGCGCTTTGTTACAGGAGCGCGTTGCGTGTTGACCGCTTTTTAATTGCATTCTGTGTGCTGAATTTGTGCTGCGCGTAGACAGTTGGGCTTTTTTAAAACTCCCTCTTACCCGCACAGTAAATTGTGTCCCCCACTGCCGCTTGGCGGGCTTGGTTCCTGGGGTGGGCGCCATCGTTGAGAGGGGCAGAGCAGCTTCCTTCCGCCAGCGCTTGACTGCGCATGTGTCAGCGAGGGGACCCCTACTAAAGGCGAGTCCCTGGCGTTTTTCAGCAGACAAGGTAGCGAAGCGCTTTGTTACAGGAGCGCGTTGCGTGTTGACCGCTTTTTAATTGCATTCTGTGTGCTGAATTTGTGCTGCGCGTAGACAGTTGGGCTTTTTTAAAACTCCCTCTTACCCGCACAGTAAATTGTGTCCCCCACCGCCGCTTGGCGGGCTTGGTTCCTGGGGTGGGCGCCATCGTTGAGAGGGGCGGAGCAGCTTCCTTCCGCCAGCGCTTGACTGCACATGTGTCAGCGAGGGGACGCCTACTAAATGCTCCTCCCTTCTGTAGCGGGATCGCGGAGCAGGCGCGTCCTCGCGTGGCAGGAGTCGTGCCAGAGTCCTGCCCGTCTGCGCCCGTCCGCGACAGGACGTGCTGGACGTGGATGGACTCTGACCCCCCTCCTGGCCGTACTCCTGTTCATCATGCGGTGCTACACCAGAGACAGTCTGGCTGCCATCAACCGGTCCTGGGTGACCTGTACTGCACCTCGGGTGGATCCCTTATGCGGCCCATTTTCGTGTGGTTGCGGATGTTTTACCCTTTCTGCCCCGTAAGTAGGAACTGCAGGGAGGCCACCCGTGCGGCCACTAGCCCACAGCCTTTTATCAGCTTATGGAATCTCAATGCCAGGTCGCTTGTTAGGCATCATCTAGATATTCGCGATCTGCTAGATGAGGAGTTGCCTGACCTATTCTGCGTGACGGAAACCTGGCTGCAGGATGCCGACACGGCCGTTGTCAATCTGGCCTTCCCGCCGGAATACTCTGTATTCACTTTAAACCGAGCTTCTAGAGGCGGAGGAATAGCTCTCGCTGTTAAATCCTGCTATTCTTGTACGTGGCATGGTCAAAAAATCCCGGGTTGCGAAAGTGCTATGTTCAAGGTAGCTATTACACCTAACATCACCCTGTCGGGGCTATTGATTTATCGGCCCCCGGGGAGCGAAGTGGCCTTTAGAGCGGCGCTACCTGACGCCATTAGTGAACTGGCTACGGGGTGCTCCAATTTTTCCATCATTGGAGATTTAAATCTGCACTTTGACAACTTAACCAGCCCCTCGGTGTCCAGTTTTGTGGCAGATCTTGAGGCGCTCCAGCTGATTCAGCTGGTGGCACAGCCCACCCATTCAGGGGGTCATACCCTTGATCCGTTTTTTACTAATCTTACGGAAGCCTGCATTACCAGCTACACACCTCTAGCATGGACTGATCATTACTTGATACAGATCCATTGCCCCACTCCGGCTATTCAACCCAAGCCAGTGGTGTGTTCGATTCCAAGACAACGCTGGAACAAACTTAAGCTGGATGAGTTTTTCCACCTCCTATCGGCTGACCCATTTGTCACCACGGGGTCGCCTGATCAGGTCTATGACAGGTTTTGCAATTGGGTATCCAGGGCTTTGGACACTCTTATTCCCTTGGTAGGCTGTAAAACTGGGACCGGTAAAGCCAGCCCCTGGTACGACGACTCACTGCGTGCATTGAAGGTCTCTTGTAGGCGTGCAGAGCGGGCTTGGCGTAAAGCCTACAACAGCACGAAGAAATTTTTCTACCTGTCTACTGTGAAAGTGTATCACCGGGCGGTATGCAGAACTCGTGCCGCATTTTATGCTGCACAATTCAGGACTAGCTCGAACCCGTCTAAGGCTATTTTTAAGGTATTGAAAGACCTTACTGCCAAAAAGGTAACAACGACGTACCAGAGCTCTGTTGAGCACTGTGAAAAATTGGCAGAGTTCTTCCTGGAAAAGGTGAATGCCATTTATCGGGCCTTTCCTTTGGCCACTCCCTCGGCTAATACATCTCTTAAGCCGCTACCATCTGAGGGATTGCATTCGTTTCCTATTTTAACATCTGATAGTCTAGACACATTGGCCCGTCAAGTGAAGTCTGGGTCCCCAGAGGATCCACTCTGCCCAGATGTGTTCAAAGACCTAGCGGTACATGATATCTCACCGCTATGCTCTCTGATCAACTCGTCATTAACATCTGGCGAGGTTCCACTGAAGTGGAAGCGAGCCATGGTTCGGCCTATCCTTAAGAAACCCAGCCTGGACGGCAGCAAGCCTGAGAGCTATCGGCCGATTTCACTCTTGCCGTGGCCGGCTAAGGTTACGGAGGCGCATGTAAATGCTGTCCTCTCGGAACATCTCCGCCGCGCAGATATCCTCGACGCGACGCAGAATGGGTTCAGGGCTGGTCATAGCACGGAGACGGCTCTGCTTTATATGGTGGAGCACCTTCGCTCCGTGCTTGACGCGGGACAAACGGCAGCGCTTGTGTTATTAGATCTGAGCGCTGCCTTTGACACCGTCTCGCACCCGATCCTTCTGCGGCGCCTAGAGGAGGCTGGTGACACATGTATCGCTCTCCAGTGGTTCCGGTCGTTTTTAGCCAACCGGGCCTTTAGCGTGACCGTCCCACCTTACCAGTCCAAATTCCATCCGTTGAACCTGGGGGTCCCCCAAGGCTCCTCACTGAGTCCTACGTTGTTTAATCTGTACGTAAGGCCGCTAGCTGAGGTTGTCAGGCAATGGGGTATGACAATGGTGTCATACGCCGATGACACCCAGCTAGCGGTTACGATCAGCGGGGATGCCGAAGTCGATGCCCCCAGGTTTCAACAAGGACTGCGGGCGGTCGCCAGCTGGATGACGTCCAACTGTCTCCAGCTGAACGCTAGTAAGACCGAGGTCATGGTCTTTGGCAGACAGCTGGATCTTTGGGGAGAGAGATGGTGGCCTGGGGATTTGGGTCCTGCTCCCATGCCAGTCGCCGAGCTTAAGAACCTCGGGGTCTGGCTGGACCCTTCCCTTTCGTTTGTGTATCATACCAAACGCACGGCGGCCTGCTGCTTTGGCATCCTGCGTGGGCTCCGTCCAGTGCTTAAGTTCTTCGATGCCCCCACCAGGCAACTCATGATCCAAGCCACTGTCATCTCCAGGCTGGATTATGCAAGTTCCTTACTAGTTGGTCTGAATCAGGCGGAGATTGGGCGTTAACAACGGATTCAGAACGCCGCAGCAAGAGCGGTGGTAGGCCTCCCAAGATTCTGCCCTACCTCCAGTACCCTGCGGTCACTGCATTGGCTCCCGGTGGCCCAGCGGATTCAGTTTAAGGTCCTCTGTGTCGCCTATAAAATTCTGAAGGGGTCCCCAGCAACGATTCTTATGGCCCTCCTCGCTCATTACACCCCAGCTCGACTCTTAAGATCTGCGGACCTAGAACTGGCTGTTGTGCCGCGCTTCAAGCGGAGTAGAGCTGGAGGACGTTCGTTTCGAGTGCGCGCGGCGAGCCTGTGGAACTCCCTGCCCCCGGCGATTCGTGCTATGAGGGATCTGCTTTCCTTTCGCCGTGCGGTGAAAACCTTTTTATTCCCTTAGTTCGTTTACACTGTTTGTCTATTGTTTAGTTGTGTTGTGCAGCTGCCTTGTCGGGCGCCAGGACGCTCCTTAGCTGGAGCATCTGTGCGCCAAATAAAAACGCATAACATAACATAACATTATAAACTTGACCCCATACAAACTTTCAAAAATAGAGGAACAAGTTTTGAAGAAAGGACTGACCTTCTGCCCTACCAGCGGTTTTGAATTTACCCAGACCAGGATTGATTTGTTCCTTTTTACTCGGAAACTAAAACTTCAAAACTTTCATAATCTCAAGAACGCCTTGAGCGGCGGGCCGCAAATGGGCAATGCTCACCAATCCACTGATTTGGAACTAATGGATTTGGACCTAATGCAAGCTATTGGAAGCCAAAGAAGTGATCCAGACCAAACACTTAATGAGTTGGCAGATATAGCTGAACAATTTGATGCATCTTAGATCAGAGCAAGCACAAACTTTAAACCGGCATCTAAGTTCATCCCAACGATGCCACATGATGCTATCGATGTTTTCGAGGAAGCTGTCAAAACGGATCTGTTAAGTTTGAGAGCCAAAAGATCCCCTAATTCCAACAACAAACAATGGAACCTATCACTGGCCCAAAGGAACGCGCTGACGAAATTGAAATCAAATATCAACATAGTATGTAAGCCGTCGGACAAAGGCGGTAACATCATCTTAATGACTAGAGAATACTATTGCACAGAAGCGCTTCGACAACTCAAGGATATAGACTATTATACAAAGATCAACAAAGATGAATACAACTCTAGCATTACGGAATATCACCTACTACTTGACAAGTGGGCAGCAGAGGGGATGTTGGATACAAATGAACTGAAGTTTTTGACATGTCAACAGCCTATAACTCCCACTTTTTATCACTTACCAAAAATTCATAAACATTCAACACTGCCACCGGGAGACCAATAATCTCCTCAAAGGGCAGTTTAACTGAAAATATGTCACAGTTCCTTGATTTCTTTTTGATTGAGCATGTCAAAACCCTGTCATCATATTTAAGGGATACGTCTGACTTCATTCGCATCATCTCAGATACACCCTGGGAACCCGATATGCTGATGATTGTGCTAGATGTGACAGGACTATATACATGCATAGCATATAACCATGGAATACAGGCAGTGCAGTACTTACTAAAAACTCGCTCTTTGAAATACATGAAACATAACAGTATGTTGGTCGAATTCTTGCATTTCTGTTTGCATAATAATATTTTTCTGTTTCAGAAACAGTATTACAGGCAAAGGAGAGGAGCGGCGATGGGTATCTGCTTCGCCCCCAGCTACGCAAACTTGTTCGTAGGCTGGTGGGAGAAGCAGTGGCCTGGTCCGACGACAACCAGAAATGGGTCACGTCAATTATTGGGTGGCACCGGTATATTGACGAATTATTTATTTTTTGGAAAGGTTCCAAGACAGAGGCAGAATCATTCATCCAGACTTTGAATAGCAATGATCTTAACTTACATCTAAGTGGCACTATAAGTAGTCACGAGGTAGACTTTCTCGATTTAAAAGTGTCCATCAAGGATGGAAAAATCTGTACTTCTCTTTTCCAGAAGGTCACTGCCGGAAACTCCACCCTAGAAGCAAGCAGTTGTCACCCCAAACCTTTAAAGAACAGTATACCTTTTGCGGAACTACTGCGCCTCAAAAGAAACTGTACGCTTACGGAGGATTTTGAGCGAGCTGCACAAGACTCAATAGGGAGGTTTAAATTGAGAGGATATTCTGATGACACACTGAAAAAGGCATATGACAAAGTTCATTTGATACCTAGAGAAAGTCTGTTCAAGCACCCAAGTGGGAAAAAAGCTAGTGAAGACAAAACTCCCCGCTTCATCACAACTTTCTCTAATGACCCTTCAATGATCCACAGCATCATGAGTCGCCACTGGAACATTCTAAAAACAGATGAAGTCATCGGAAAGCAATTATCATCTCATCCTAAAATCACTTACAGGAGGAACAGATCCTTAAAAGACACCCTAATACACAGTCACTTTGATGCTATTCCGAGATCACCACGACAGGGAAACCTGACTGGGTTTTTCCCATGTCAAAACTGTAAAGCCTGCCATTCAAGTGGTAAAGTAACTTCATATGAAATTCCAGATACAGGGACAGTGAGGAAAATTAATACATTTCTCACCTGCACAAGTTCATACTGTGTGTATCGTCTTGAATGCCCGTGTAAATTATATTATGTCGGGAGCTCAATCCACCCTGTTAAAAAGCGAATTCTAGAACACGCTAGAGCAATTGAACATCATGACCCAAACTACCCCGTAGCAAGACACTTTGCACTGAAACACAACAGGGACCGCAATCTCCTAAAATTCCATTGTCTGTATCAAATACCTCTTAAAGATCGAGGAGGGAACAGAGAGCTACAAATGAGAAAACTTGAGTTGAGGTTTATTATAGATCTCCATACCAAGTCTCCATTAGGACTGAACACAGGGGAAGAATTGGTCAGTCATCTTGGCTAGTTTAGATGTAGAATAATATAAATGCATTCACACACTCACCCCCTACTGTTTTGCAATATCTATTTCTGTCACAGTTTGCAAGAATCACTTGAAGTGTTACACATTACTTTTCCTTGTTGCTGAAAATGAAAGTAAATCGATGTCTAATAACTTAATGTATTTGATGAATTGTTTCCATATTATTTGATTGCCCATCCAGGGCTTAATAACGTCTGTCTGTTAAACAAGGCCATACCATTCATGTATTATGTTGACCACTACAAGATGGCCGCTATATATACTTATATTCTTTAGTCTTTCTTTTGTGTTTAGCTAACATGAGATTGACATCAATACACAATTTTTTTTAAATTGCCAATGAATTTGGCTCCAGTCACAGCAGACGAAGGCGTGATGCCGAAACGCGTCCTGTTTTGATTTTTGAATAATAAACTTATAAAGTCTTGAAAAGAGAGTTGTGGAGTGCCGTCCATTCTTTTGCCAAAGTCAAAGAAATTTGGAGCGTCAATATATTTGCCCGTTGCAAGAGGCCGCCCTGAAGGGTCGGGGGCTCCATACTGGAGGTTCTTTGTGTGAAATATTAATAATGGAGCATGACCCACTCACCGGACTGCACACCCACTAAGGTATGCTAATTTGCAAGTCGGAGTTCGGCGCTGGAAGGGATTGTGTGTGGAGAACATCCTCACAGATTGTGCTGGGGACTTGAGGTTTTGGACGGAGTCGAAAAATCATCGAGCATTAGCTGTGACAGACATTCATGTTGACTGCATAACATTTTGAAATTGACTGCACTGGTAACTAGCAGTAAGCTCGGCACTGACTGAGCTACGAAAATGAGAAATGAAAACTATTTTGCTTGACATTCACGTTCCAGATGCATTGTGGTATTTTGATGCTAATTATGTCACGTGATTAAAACATTCAAATTGCGCGCATTCACGCACTTGGTGGTTGGCTTCCTTCCGTGACCAAGGCCCACCCGCCTAAACATGTTGGAGTAAGGGAAGCTTTCTAAATGCTGCATGACCTCGAATAAAGCCTCTTTTCCTCAGTATTGGGCCTCTTATGTTTGCTGCTTGTGGAGATTTGACGGGTCTCTCCGTGCCCGTTGCAAGAGGCCGCCCTGAAGGGTCAGGGGCTCCATACTGGAGGTTCTTTGTGTGAAATATTAATAATGGAACATGACCCACTCACCGGACTGCGCACCCACTAAGGTATGCTAATTTGCAAGTCAGAGTTCGGCGCTGGAAGGGATTGTGTGTGGAGAACATCCTCACAGATCGTGCCGGGGACTTGAGGTTTTGGACGGAGTTGAAAAATCATCGAGCATTAGCTGTGACAGACATTCACGTTGACTGCATAACATTTTGAAATTGACTGCACTGGTAACTAGCAGTAAGCTCGGCACTGACTGAGCTACGAAAATGAGAAATGAAAACTATTTTGCTTGACATTCACATTCCAGATGCATTGTGGTATTTTGATGCTAATTATGTCACGTGATTAAAACATTCAAATTACGCGCATTCACGCACTTAGTGGTTGGCTTCCTTCCGTGACCAAGGCCCACCCGCCGATGCATGTTGGAGTAAGGGAAGCTTTCTAAATGCTGCATGACCTTGAATACATTTTCAATCAAATTTCGAAAAGCACCACCCAATTAGAATAAACTGCCACTAAGCTTGATTGGTAAAGTTCATAGACAAACAGTAGTTCCTAATGGAAAACGCTGAATCCGTGGTTGCAAAAGAGTTCTTTTAATATGCCAAGAGAAACTCAGAGGCCGCACTGAAGGGTCGGGGGCTCCATACTGGAGGTTCTTTGTGTGAAATATATATATATATATATATATATATATATATATATATATATATCCACGAAAACGCTGTCTCCAACTCTTCACAAGACAACAAGTCGAGGTCATGTGATCAAGGCTTTTCAGCCGAAACGTTATGGCGACAGCTGAATAAACGCAACTAACCAGCATCCAAAAGTGTGGTCCGTGTCTGTTTCCAGCGCGATCAGGCAGAGGTGATTGTGGCGGGAGAACGGAGGTTTTCCATATATATATATATATCCACGAAAACGCTGTCTCCAACTCTTCACAAGACAACAAGTCGAGGCCCAATTTGCATATTAAGTGAATTTATTTAAGCAACAACACCCAACGCGTTTCGCAGCCTTCGCCGCTTGCTCACGAGTGACAGGTTGTGTTTAACCAATAAAGATATATACAAAAAGGAAACTTAGTCATGTGACTTAAGATAAACAGTGAAATCAGACTCTCAACATTTAACATTGCTTCATGTCAAATAATACACTGATACAATTATTCGCTTTCATTGCAACTCAGTTACAAATATAACATGTGCATTCCAGTATTTAGATTTTCAGAAATAATTTAGCCATTTATAAGAACAAACACGATATCGGCGCTTTAAGTACTACTTGTCCCATAATGCATCTTATTGGGCAAGTAAAACATTCCCCACTCATTTAAATTTTTACACTAAATGACGATCTTTCAGCGCAATTGTCTGAATTGCTTCATTCAGTGAGGCGCCTTACGTTGCACTGTGTTATCTTGGGTTTAAATAAAAAACAACATCAGTTTATCTGTTTAAACAAACCTATAATAAAGTATAGGTACTCCAATTATTGTTGTCTAGCCCCTGTGTAAAAATGTCACCACTGAATTTGGGCTCAAGCTGTATGCTTCAATATTGGTTGTTGAGAGCTATGTTAATGAAATGTGCAAAAGATAAGCATATTTTAAGTAAAAGCCCACAGGGGCTAGACAACAATAACCTAGCTGTGCAACTACCAATTAGCTGTACTTCCTCAATGCCATCAAATTTAATTTTTAAAAATTCAATTCCATCTCTATTTCTGTATTTCTCAAAATCAACAACATTACCCATTTGTCCATTTACCAGACCTCTTTCAACATGTAAATTCCTTCTCAAAATAATACGGCAATTTAAGCACACATTCAGAGTCTTTTCAAAACCAGCAGTTTTAGATATAGCCTTCTCTAATGAATCCAATTTAGATTTCAAATTCTCAGACTAATCAATTGTTGCACCCATATGCTCTATTCTGTCAATAGCTTCCAGTTTCACAATCTCTTGGTTTTCTAAATTCAACATTTTATTGTTGAAGATGGAACATTCTGCAAGAGTTGGCATCAAACATATTCCTGATTTCTTCTCAGTAATTTTATGAAAAATATTCTCTGGCAGAACGTCTTCTTCTGGATACAAATTTGACAGTAATCGTGCATGTAAAGCTTCTTTCCCACGCTCAGTCACTTTCCCGATTCTAACATCTTGTAGAATATTCTTGTAATCTTCATCCTTCGCCTGACGCATATTTTCACGCAGCTCAGCATAATTGAAGTTTAACCATATGTTAACGTTGCCAATGCTCCCTAGGCACTTCCTGGTATCTTCATGCGTAAGCAGTTTAAACACTGGTTGTCCTTTCACTGGTGTCAGCTGCAGAAGATCACCGAAAACAATGATGTGTTTGCCACCAAATAACACATCATACTCTGTTTTAAGAACTTCCTGCATTCTCAAATGCACAAAGGCAAGCATGACATTGGAAACCATGCTTACTTCGTCAATGATAAGAAGTTTCATCTTCTTCAGGACTCTAGATACTTCACAACAAGCATCTCCCGATAACTTGTGGTATTGTAATTTGTTATCATGCTGCACTGGCAGCATCAGTAGCCGATGCAAAGTAATACCTTTAATATTATGTGCTGCCAGTCCAGTTGGAGCGGTGACAACACAAGAGAGTGATGACTCAGTCCTTTTCTGCAGATAACATGAAATTGCTTTAATGAGGAAACTTTTTCCAGTTCCTGCTTCTCCACTCACGTAAAGTCGGACAGGCTTCAACGACGTACATGAGCACTCTTTCTTCTCATGACTTAATCCATGATCAATTTGGCTGGTAACTTCGTCATATATTTTCCTCTGCTCAACGTTGAGTTGTCTTTCCAAATCTTCTAAGTTAACCGCATCCTCCTGAGCATGTGCCATGGCTCTTTCCACTTCAATCATGGCAGTGGCAGCTTCATTTTCGATAACTGGTCCTCCTAATGGATCCTGACTCAATGAAACAGAACTCTGACTGTCCTGAGAACTGTCTCTAGCAATCTCGGCTGCAATTGTTGCTTCCTGCTCGATTTCTGCATTCAACATTTCTAGATATTTTGGAAAAACTGGACCTTCTATGGACTCCTTGGCTGCATTGAAAGAGTCTTCGTAACAGAGGAAATCTCCGAGCAGTTCCTCTTCTGCACGCCAAGGCTTGAAAAGTTGCAAAAGAGCTAAATAGAAAAACTCTTTTCTTTCTGGAGATTCGCAATCCAATTTTCGATGACTTACCAATAGACATTTTTTTTGCTTGACCAGACATCCCTCACTTCCAATTACAGCATACACTCCTTTATCAATATCTTCTGTGATGTTCCTCTTGAAAATGTAATTTTGTAGAACCTCATACAGACAAACATTCTCCAGGTGACTGCTTCTATTTGGATAATATGTATCCAACATGTTGGTCTTCAAAATATCTGTACTGCTTGGCTCCTTCTCCGCCAAATACTCAATTTCCCGTACAGGTTTGAGAACTCGATTACGCGTTGCAGCAAGACCAAGACTTGCCCAAATGATACTCCTAGATTTGGCATAGAGACTTGCTGAAGATAACCGGTCAGAACATTCGTAAGCTCCGATTTCTCGATGCAACAACATCTTCAGACTGAAACTGTACAACTTCTTACTGAGGCTCTTTTCATGGGAAATGTCCTCCCAAATATCCTTGAGTTCTGTCTTTTCTTATTTTGTGATGTAAGACGTCACATACCGAGCCACAGCCATCCAGTTGTCAGCCACAATCTGTATATCCATGTTAGCATTACACATGGACAAAATCACTGGGTTGTAGTCATTGATGTTCTTGGACTCTTCGTTTCTCTTCAAATTGTATGTATTTTTGGGTGATTTCCTCGTCACATTATGTTGCAGCGAAGACATCAAATTGTTCACTCTTCCTTTAGATATCACCGATCGTGGAAATCCAAAACGACATTTTGTATAGTACTTGTTCTTGTTTCTGAATTTACGACTACAGTACTTTCCACAACGATGGCTTTGAAACCGTAAAACTTGTTCTCTTAGACTTTTGTCTTCCTTTGTCTTTGGAACAGCACATGTAGAATACTGTTCTATGAAATTCATCACTAAGTCATCTGGATCTGTTCCAAATTTGGGTGCATCTTTGATCCATAGCAGCATATGTATATGAGGAGCACCTCGTGCTTGATACTCCTTTCTCCAGAAGAAATCCAACACCTCTCCAAGAGGTGGATTTTTCTTGTTCGTGATGAAAGACATCATAGCTTCAAATCTATGATTGAAGTACCTGCATACATTCACTGGATCCAAAGAGCACAGTTCTTCGGGTGTCTTGAATTCAATATTTTCAATGTTTCCATTTGCCTCTCGTAGAAATTCAAGTAAGTCTTCCCAGCCATACTCAGCACAGCTGAGAGTGAGGAACCATGTGGGACTTCCTAAGTTCCTCAGCATACATTTTAAGTCACCATGACGACGGTACCAATACTCATTAGTACCACGCTGACATGCCATCAGATTAATCAGGTGAGAATCCAAAATACTGTCTTGCACATTGACTTTATCCATAAAGTCCCTTGCTGAGATATTTCGCAGTTGTACACCACTTTTCAGGATGTGGTTCACTGCATAAGACAGTCCAGACAGATCACTTTCAAACAATAGATGAAACAAATAGGGAATGCATTGACGAAACCTAGGATCTTCTGCATACAATCGTAAAGCCCGGTATTCAGAAGCAGGAATTTGATCAGGTCGCTCATCATATCGTCCTCCTCGACCTGTGGGAAATAACTGTGGAAAACACCGAGCTTCCAAACTTTCCTCCCAAACACTAATGGGACTCCCTTTGGCTTGTTTCATTTGAAACAACTCAATAGCATTCCCCATGACTTCCTTGGAATGCAAAGGATGAACACTATAATGTTCATATATTTCTTCATTTTTAGAGGCTTCTACTTTCTCAATTTGTCCAGCACACAATTCGCTGTCTTCTTCTTCACTTACTTCCTCTTCTGCAACACATACATTCTTGTAGTACTCATTGTTTTTTATCAAATACAATGTTGCCTTTTTGACTTTCCTAACATCCACTAAATCTAGCCAGATTTTCTTACTCTTTGTCAGAACCCCATTAACTAGGATAACCAGAGTTTCCTCTTCCACTTTCTCTACTCCAATTGTATTAATGTTTTTCTTCAAAGCTAAAGGCAAATAAACAACTCTTCCCTTTAATCCTCTCTGTAAATCTGATGGAGGCAGTTTCCCTGTCTTTGGCTCCATTCGTACAATAGCCTGAAAGGGATGCACACTTTGAATCAAAATAGATTCATAAGTATTTAAATCCTTCAATTCAGAAGTAATGTCAACCAATTCCAGATTATTATGAACCGCTCTAGCAGGCATCCGGTTTTGGTTTAATTTGTTAAAACAATAAGTACACATACGTTGGTCCGATCCCAAATCAAAACAATTTTCTACCATCAAGTATGTGGCAAAATCCTTCCATTCACTATTGTTTTCCATTTCACTTTTTGCATATAAATCCACTAACTTAGTCTGATTCTTATAATAAGTCCATTGACAACACACACAAGTGAAATTAGGCCTCTCACTTGATTTCACCTGAAAGATGGAAATTTCCTTGTGAAACTTATCTATATTAGAAATCTGTACACTCTCTTCCACATTACCTTCTTCTACTGGGTCAATTTCAACATTGTTCTCTTTACTAGCAAAGTAACAGAACTCAATTTCTTCACAAATATTCTTCACATGTAGTTCTGAACCATGCAAAAGAGCACTGCTCAATTGTTTAAGCATAATTTCTGGACTCTTAGCATAATACAACATTCTCACTAATTTCCTCACTTTATTATGATGCACTGCAAGCATCCTGAAATGATGAAAAACACTCTGGCATACTCTTCTGGAAAGACAAGCCAGTGAATGCCCATGCAAACCTGTTACTTCTCTCACTCTGCAAGGATCTAATTTTTGCAACAAATTCATTTTCTGTTTTAAACTTTTCTTATTAAATGTACGAACAAAATCACAAAGCAAATTGATGGAATCCTGCCGCACAGTACAAATACTACTACATTTCCAGGTGTACACTGGTCCCTTAGGACGTCTTCCTAAAACCTCATCACCTAACACCTCTTCTGCATCTGCAGACACAAGTTTTTCTTTTTCAACCGGACAACCATCTTTTACCTCATATGCTCGACCACTGGTGTCAACTGCATGCACCAAATCATTGTCCAGGAAGTAACTCTCCTCATTGAAAAATGCCTCACAACTTGAACTATGCATCCATTCTCCTGAGAAAACTTCACAAAAATGACTACGATTAACTACTCTCTTCCATCTACTATTTGATTTGAAATCAGAAATTACCTTGTTTAGTTTCCTAATTCTATTGATTACCAAAATAAATAACTTTTGCTTAATTTCAAAAGCCTGATCAATAATTTTCTCTACATTTTTCTTTATCTTATAAAATTCCACTTTCTGTTGGCCTTTCTTAAAATTTTTTAACAAATTGACAATTATCCTGTTGCGGAACATTCGCCTACGAATGTCCCTGAATTGATTTTCCCTTCTACTGCCATGCACAGACTTATCTCCTGCTCTAGCAGAAACTTTTTTGACGAGCCTTTCCTTTTCCTTTAAATTGTCTCTCTTCTTATGCACTAAAACATGTTCAATACTAGTATTTTTTTGTCTGCAAATTCTTTTTAAAAATGATTTCATTTTCTTACCCGGAGCTTTTTATGCGACTTGATACGATTTAATAGTAGAGGACTGCTGCAAATCTTTACCAAGGTAGAGTGTAAGTCGCTTTGCTTCTTTTTGTTTTCTCTGCCTTGAGGGCATTTTTAAAGTTTTCTAAAGATCTTCAGTTAAATCTGTGGAAATTTTTTAAAGAAATTGATATTAACCACTATTACCAAACAGTAAACCAATAACAGTAGGCAAACAATTAACACACTAGTTGTCAATTCTACCTACAGTAATTTAGCAACATAGACAAAGGGGGCGTATTTACAAGGCCCTTGCACCATGGGGGAAGTGAGTTAAAATGCCAAGCACACATGGGGTCGTATTTACAAGTCCCTTGCACCAGGGGAAAGTGACTTAAAATTGCCAAGCAAACATGAGGGCGTATTTACCACACCCATGCACCAGGGGGAAGTGAGTTAAAATTGCCAAGCACACATGAGGGCGTATTTACAAGGCCCTTGCACCAGGAGGAAGTGACTTGAAATGGCCAAGCACACATGAGGGTGTATTTACAAGACCCTTGCACCAGGGGGAAGTGTCTTAAAATTACCAAGCAGACATGAGGGCGTATTTACCACACCCATGCACCAGGGGGAAGTGAGTTAAAATTGCCAAGCACACATGAGGGCGTATTTACAAGGCCCTTGCACCAGGAGGAAGTGACTTGAAATGGCCAAGCACACATGAGGGTGTATTTACAAGACCCTTGCACCAGGGGGAAGTGACTTAAAATTACCAAGCACAAATGAGGGCGTATTTACAAGGCCCTTGCACCACCATAAGGTGTGGCCTATCCAGAGGTATGCTGGATTGTCTGTCTGCCATGGTAAAACCAAGAAATATCTAGGAGCAAAAAGGCAGGTCTTGCAGTCACAAAAGTTTCTTTGAGGTGAGGCCTACTCAGGGTTGCAGATGAAATGTTTGCTTGTTGAAGAGTACAGAGGACATAATACATGTGCAGGCCAACAGATGAAGTGAGTCATGTCCACTGCACACTTCAACAAAGGCCAGACCTCCTCTGTCTCCCTGCACAGGCCTAAACCTCATCTGCACAATGTGATTAGTAATGTTAGGAACACAGGTGATGTAATTGAAAAACATGCAAATATTTTTGCTCATTTCATAATCACATCACCTGTGTTTCCTCAGCTTATGTATCTCATTGAGCAGATATAGTCTAGCATATCCAAGAGTACGCAGAAGGTGAGGACTGTATGCAGCAGTGCAATGTACATAATTCTCCTCCTTTGACAATTACAGAAGCCTCAGCATATCCATGCCCCCTAAACAGTTCTAAATGTATATCATTATTATCATAGTGACTATGAAACTCTAGCAGTACATATTGTGAAACATAAATGACTTCAAGAAACGAGTTTTTAAACCGTCAAACAAGCAAATTATTCTCCCATATTTATGTTGGGAAATGAAATATTTATTTAAAAAAGCAGACCCCATGTTGTCCTTCTCATAAATGTGAAAAGTATTTCTTTTTTTTAAAAAACGATTTTCTGGTCATAATTTGAAAACACAGCACAGCTCCTATGTACAAGCACACCCTAGCTGGCTTCCTTATTTTCTCCAAAAAGCATACTAATCTTTTTCTAAATTAAATAAATCTTTTCTCACCTTAGCACGATTTCTAAACACATCATGTAAGCAAATTAGTCTCCCAGATTCATGGGAGAAGTACCTTAAAATTGTCTAGCACACATAGGGGCGTATTTACAAGGCACATACACCAGGGGAAAATGACCTAAATTTGCAAAGCACTCATGAGAGTGTATTTACAAGGACCTTGCACCACCTTTAAAGTCACTTTTAAAATGGGGAAAATGACGTGAATGTGTCTCATAAGCCTTGTAAATATGCCCCCATGTTGACTATGTAACTCTTGCAGAACATATTGTGAAACCTAAATGACTTCAAGAAACGAGTTTTTAAACCAACAAACAAGCAAATTATTCTCCCATATTCATGTTGGGAAGTGAAATATTTATTTAAAAAAGCACACCCCATTTTGTCCTTCTCATAAATGTAAAAAGCATGTCTTTTTGTTAAAAAACGATTTTCTGGTCATAATTTGAAAACACAGCACACCTCCTATGTACAAGCACACCCTGTCAGTACTAATACCTCACATTATCTATAATTATAATTTGTCAAAGAAGCAAAATCTTTTTGGAAAAAATAATGAAAACACTTGACACAAAACAACATTTTAAATGCACAGCTGGCTTCCTTATTTTCTTCATAAACTATACTAGTCTCTATCTAAATTAAATGATTTTTTTTCTCACCTTAGCAAATGCTTTTTGAATTTCAAAACAGTCTCAGACACACACCAATTTTTCTTTAGCAGAGCAAAGGGTATGCACTCCAGAGGCTGCAACCAACAAAGGCACAGAAATGCTGTATTTCATCACACATATCTCTCATGTCACCCAATCAAAACTCTTCCCTCACTTTTTTCAAATCAACAGCCTTCCCCCCTCTGCCCTTTCTGCACTTTTTCCATAGCAACTACCTCCTGAAAGACCTCTCATGTTTACAAGCTCACACAACAATGTTACAAATGAACTCTGAACTCTCAGTACACCTACTAATCCACTGCAATGTTTCTTAAAATCATTTTTTCTTAACCATTCAAATTACATCTTTCAAAGAACACATCCATGCACCCTAACTTTCTGTTTTCAGAAATGGAAATCCACCAATCACTGCTAGTGAATCATTAGCACTGAAACTCCACAGTTTTTTTTCTTTACAAACTCATACTGTTTCAACTGCCATTTCATTCCCACAATTCATATGACTGCAGCAGAACCTCCTCTCACCATGTTTTCTGTCTGGATTCTTGAACATAGCTACAACCACTGGGTTCACAGGTATGCTGATAACAGAAATTTACACAACCTCAATTTACAAAATGTGGAAATCAAATGGATTGGCCAAAGAGGATTGAGATGTCACCAATTGATACCATTGGTGAAAACCTTTTTACATTTGCCAAACCCTGACCTCATAATAGTGCACTGTGGAGGAAATGATTTGGGCACTTTGACTGGGGTAGGTCTGGAAATGCTTTTAAAGGACACCTTTGAGCAATTGATGGCACTTTTTCCTCAAACTGCCTTGGTATATTCCAATATATGCCAAAGACAGAAATGGAGGTGGTCCAATCAAATTTGTCCACAAATTGAGAAAGTGAGGAAACATGTAAATAAGTCTGTTTCAGCTTATATGAGAGACCATGGAATGGGCGCCATCTACAACAATAACTTGCGTTACTACATGCAAGATATCTACAGAGGAGATGGTGTGCACTTCTCAGATGAGGGAAACAGAGTTTTCATACAAAATTTAATACTGTGTATTGGTACCTACTTATAAGTACCTAGAACTTACACAGAACCCAAAAGCTCTTTTCAGAGCTACCTTAACTATATTTACTCTTTTTAAATTTCGAATGTACCTTTTTTCACTAATTTTCACTTATGTTCGCTTCCCGGTTTTCTATCCGGTTCGCGTACCGGCAGCTAACCGCGTGAAAAATTCAATTTGTTTTTTTTTCCCGACATATATGAGCCTCCTCAGCCACCCTCAGAAAACCTAGGGGGTCAGGATACGTCTCCCGTGCCCCCTTATACCCATTTCCCGCATTGTTTTTCCTCCATCTTGTGATTTATTTCATCCGAAACACAAAATGCCGAACTCCCGTTACGCTACCGGTGAGCTACCCGGTTCGCGTACCAGGAAGCGCTTCTTCCATGAAAAATCGAATTTTTTTTATTTGCCCCACGGGACCCTTTAATAACCCCCACATCATTCCTAGGGGGTCAGGAGGGGTCTACCTTGCCCCCTTTCATTGAATTCCCCCTTCGTTTTTCTCCACCTCTTGTCTCTCGATCCTACTGAGAGACAAGATGGCGGCCGGTCCGGACTGTTTAGAATGTTGACAGACACCGGAGAGCCAATCAGCTTCACTTCGCAAAGTTCCGTTACGCGTCAGGTACGCGAACCGGAGTGCTAACCGGAGCGCCGTCACAGATATATCTGTTTTTTAAAACGTTAATTTCTCAAAATCCACTGGAGCACATATATTGAGACATAGCAAAGGCACGTCGGGCAAACCATATCTACAATTTTGCCAAGTTTCGTGTAAATTCATTCAGCCGTTCGAGCTAAAAGTGATTCCAACCGCCCTATGGAAAAATGAATGGGAAAAACGCGTTTTGGGACCCCCCTTTTTTCTCGGCCCCCCCTTGACGAAACCCCCCCAAATTTTCAAGGGCTGCTCAGAAACAAAATGTGCCATTTTCCTGAAAATTTCAGCCAATTCCGTCCACAAACGCTAAAGTTATTCGACATAGAATTTTCAGAAATCCCATAGGAAAAAAATCCTAACTATATATACCTACTGGCGGTCGCCAGTAGGTAGTTATAGTTAGGATTATTTTCAATAGGGAAATCGCAACATTCTATTGGGAATAACTTTGGCGCCGGTTGAGGAATCTGCCTGAAAATTTCCTCAAATTTGCCTTGTGGCGCTCCGGTCCTTGCCTGAAAGTTTGGGGGGGGATTCGTCAAGTAGGGGCCAAGAAAAAAGGGGGGTCCCAAAACGTGTTTTCCCCATGTTAATTTCCATAGGGCGGTCGACTGAATGGATTTCCACGAAACTTGGCAAAATTGTAGGGACTGGTAGCCCAATGTGCCTTTGCTATGTCTCAAGATATGTGACCCAGTGGATTTTGAGTAATTTAGGTTAAAAAAAATATATATATCTATAAGAGCGCCCCGGTACACGTACCGGGGAGCGAACCAGCGCGCTATGCGAGTTCGCGTGCGGAAAGCTGATTGGCTCTCGGGTGTCTGTAAACATTCCAAACAGTCCGGAGCGGCCGCCATCTTGTGTCGAGACACAAGAGGTGGCAAAAACAAAGAGGGGAACGACCAAAGGGGGGCAGGATAGACCCCCCCCTGACCCCCTAGGTTTGATGTGGGGGCCATAAAAGGAGTGATGTAATGAGTGATGTCACTGACCATGTCATGAGTGATGTAATATGTGACGTCATCAGCAGTGCATTGCAGGCGCGCAAGTTATAGTGAGTCCAACTAACTATAACGTGGGAGTTTCAATGGTTTTATGTCAGTAAAATTTCCAGCTAACTATAACTGGTGTGAAACCTATGGTTTTTTCAGTGAATTTAATAGGTTTTTTAAATGCTAATTCCTAACTATAACTGGTGTGAAACCTATGGTTTTTTCAGTGAATTTCAAAGGTTTTTTAAATGCTAATTCCTAAGTATAACTGGTGTGAAACCTTTGGTTTTTTCAGTGTATATATATATATATATATATTCGCAGCATCTACGCTTTCCAGGGATGGATTGTTCCAGTACCCGCCTCGCTTCCAGGGGGGCCCGAGCCGTTGAGGTATTGTACCTCTCTTTGGGCATTGTGCTTCCGCATTTTAGCCCCTGTTCATTGGACTCTCTGCTACTGGGGCTGTGACGGTACGAGGGGACTCGAGGACAGGCACGTTGAGTTTGGGACAGTGAAGGCTATCATCGTGTCCTGCTATTTGGGTTCTGCAGTTGGGATTTTACCTTTCCCCCTCCACCCACTTTCACTGACCTGAGTTGATGCCTACATGAAGCATCCTGGGAGTTGTAGTGCTGAACATTGGAACGACCTACAACAGGTGTGCAACATTGCTTTGGGGAGGAGCGGACCCACGTCAGCACATTTAGGCAGCAGGATAGAACTCACAAAGATGACTACATCTGGTGTTGGGCGCTGAAGAAGGCGTAATGCCGAAATGCATCCGCCGCCACTGGAGCTGTTTCCTTACTCAATAAAGCCTGTCTGACACGTTCCCCTCCGGGCTCCTGCTTCGTCTTTTTGAGGGAGTTTATATATATATATATATATATATATATATATATATATATATTTTTTTTTTAAACGCTGCTAGCCGGTTGACTGCAGCTCGGCCTGTTGAAATTGGAAGCGGCTTGGTTCTACCGCAAGAGCCACGCACCACTATGCAGCGCCATAAGGGAAAAAAGGAACCATCTTGTTGGATATATATATATATATATATATATATATATATATATATATATATATATATATAAACAAAGTGCAGTTGAAAGGAAAATCAGTCCAAGGTATCACCATAGTTGACGCGTTTCATGCTGCTTTAGCACTTCTTCAGTGGCTTCAAACACACTGCCTCGAGCACCGGCATCCTTTTTAACTCTGAACACCTGCCACAGTGGGCGCTGGCTCTCCCAGAGCCTACTGGTATTCGTAGTGCTGCTCATACCACTCCAGTGAGCTGCTCGATTTCAGTGTGCATATCTTTCAAAATTAAACCCCCAGTGGGTCTGGAAAGCGTCCTTTGCCCCTGGGCTGCTCATAAAATCTTGCAAACACGACCTGTCTGCCATTAAATGCTGCTAGCCGGTTGACTGCAGCTCAGCCTGCTGCTGAGTGGCAGGGCTCCTCCACGACCGGGACCGGCCGTAAACATATCCAAAACCAAGGTTGCCCCATTTGGAAGAGCCAACAAGCAGGTAGGTAATTAAATCTTCATATTTATTTGCAAAACACAGCACAGTTGAAAGGAAAAACAGTCCAAGGTATCACCATAGCCTGACGCGTTTCATGCTGCTTTAGCATTTCTTCAGAGGCTTCAAACACACTGCCTCGAGCACCGGCATCCTTTGTAACTCTGAACACCTACCACAGTGGGCGTTGGCTCTCCCAGAGCCTGCTGGTATTCGTAGTGCCGCTCATAACACTCCAGTGAGCTGCTCGATTTCAGTGTGCATATCTTTCAAAATTAAAACCCCAGTGGGTCTGGAAAGCGTCCTTTGCCCCTGGGCTGCTCATAAAGTCTTGTAAACACGACCTGTCTGCCCTTAAACGCTGCTAGCCGTTTGACTGCAGCTCGGTCCACGAGAGGATTCTTTCATCCATTTTGCCGAAGTCAGGCCGTCTTCGCCTATACCAGGTGTCTCCAACCCGTCGATCGCGAGCTACCAGTAGCTCACTGAGGCCCTGTGAGTAGCTCGTGGCAACATTTTTATTGTGTAGCCCTTTATTGTCCTTGTTGTTTTTTGGCCTTTTTCCAGAAGCTGCTGCACGCCCTCACCCAAACCTGTTGCTTTGATAAGCTCAATTAAGCTTTTAGATGAAGCCGGCTGGGCGGGCTGAAGAGGACATCATTAGAGTTATACTCGCGCCACCTGCCTTCCGCAGCCTGGCACCTCGCTTTCATCCCGCAGGACATGTTCCACTGCAGAGCAGCAGGGGCTGGAGAGCTTGGTAATGAGCAAGTGGTGTGGCAGAGGCAGTATTGAACTGCTACCCTACCAGTACCCGCGCCACTTGCATTTTCGAGGCAGGCACTGCATCTTTGTTCTGCGTGTGAAGTAGCAGATCGACCGGTAAGCCCTGGCCTGAATTAATTGTTCTTGTGTAGTTGTAAGTGTAAGCTGACTATGCGGGAAGACGCTTCCTACAATTCTTTCCTAGATTTTTATCAGACCGCTTTATGTTTCATCATGGCACTGTGCACGCCCAATGTTGTGCGTTTGCAGCCTGCAGAATATCTTGCCTGAATTAGTCGCAGCATAATTGTTTGCTCGTAAGCCAGCATTAGTATTTCTCAGCCAGAGGCGCCAAACATATTCTTGCCCAGAACCACGGTCAGTGAAGAGTATGGAGGGCGTGAAGAGAGTGAGGAGGGGGATAAGAGATCCGTGATGCTAACCATTAAAATAAAAATGTCAAAACGTACTTCATAATATTGGCAGTGAAACAAACCTAAACTGATCATACCAAAATTCACTAATTTAAAATACACTTGTGAATTACAATATTTAGTGCAACATGTAGATTCCCAGAGATAGCATTCCCTAATGGAAAATAAAACTACGGTGGCCATTTACTGTTGTTTTGCCTTTAAAATGCTAAAAATGGATTTTTGGTGTTTGGGGAAAGTTACACTCAGAGGTCAAGAATATGCTTCGCGTGCCACGATACCTAACTCAATGGCAAACTTTTGGAGTGAGCAAACAACATCCGTAGGATGCAGCGAAATAATTAGCAAGATAGTAGAAGTTTCCCAGCAAACTGCATTTTCATCACGATATAGATTACTGGCATATTTTACGAAATATCTAAAAATAAAATGATTTGCAGGGGGATCTTGAAGTACAGACCCCCACGATTTAAGCTCTCAAAGTATAGTGGGTGTGAATGGATGCCAACTCAGAAGTTATAAATACCTCTGCTCAGGGATGTTTTATACGTGGACAAAGTGGACTCTGGCCCAAGGCCCCAGCCTTCCAGGGGGCCCTGATAGAGCAAGCTCTGTTCTTCACAGTCTTGCACTTATAACCGTGAATAATTCTTCAACATATTGTTTTATTGTTTAACTTTAATTTATTTTTAATGTCTGTGAAAGTCTATTACAGACGTTTTTGCAGAGAAATGCTGTGTTTGTTTCATGCAACATCCATAAATAAAGTTCCTATTAGATTAAAACAAGACCTCCTATATAAGAAATAGGAGGGTGTCGCATGAATTATTTGCAGTAATATTAGTGAGCTGCTGCATTACAACATTGAAAACATACCCCACTATCCCTGAATATATAAAATGTAACCGCTTTAGAATTTGGACAAATGTACCTCTGCACTGTCAGTTACCTGACCAAAGACTGCATGCAAGAGCTGAGAATGGATCATAAATTCAAAGCTGTTTTCCGAACAGGGGCCTCCAAGATACCTTTGGCCCAGGCCCAAAAAATCCATAAGATGTCCATATCTCTGCCTTTGGCCTGGCTTATAACACTTTCACCAGGGGACATATTTGCAGTCAGAGCAGGAGAGGAGGGCAGCTCGCCTTGATGGGAAGTGGTCTTTTGGGAAGCAGTAAGGGAGTCATTTATGGCCTACAGGTGAAGGCCAGAGATCCTCAGCATGAAGATTAAGGGTTCATTTCCTCCCCTCCACCCATGGTTACCGTCTGTTTAAATTTTATTACATTGCAACAAATTAAACTAAGGGTTCACCATCATGGATAATGGGAAGGACTTCACGTTGAGGAGCACGGCAAGGCCAAACAATGCGCTGAGTAGCTCAGATGAGGTCAGTGTTTTCTAGGGAACCCAAGTATTTTGTTCAAACCACAGTATGGGCTCTGAAGAAATTAGGCTTGCCTTAAAAAGTCAATGAAGCTGCACGTGAGAGAGTCTCTCGGAAAAATGCGCGAGTTGCTTGGCCCTTAGTAGCTCACTATGATTTTCACTGATCAGAAGTAGCTCTCACTACAGAAAAGGTTGGAGACCCCTGGCCTATACAGACACTCCATTCAAACAGAGGCTGGCCGGGACGCAGCCTATATCGCAGACGCGACTCGGCGCACAACCCGGGAGGAGTATTAGCCGTGCCAGCCCCACTGTCTGAAACGTAGGAGAAGAGAGATACTTGGCCGCCCCACAGAGTTGGCGGCAGTTCTAAGGAGTCAGAGGACGCAGAGGAGCCAGTCGAGCTCTGGAGGTGTAAGGTCAGCTCTACCTACATAGATATCAAAGAGACAGTTGCAGGTGAAAGGGATTGTGCTGGAAATAGTGATGTGCCTGTGAAATATATTCTACACAGATGGCATGAAGAGTGCAGACTGTAAAATTGCAATCAGTTTAACATGTCAACTTCAGCAGACGCACTACGGGCTCGAGAGGCCGTGGCAGATGCATTATTCTTAAATTTACCGGGCGTTAACATTAAATGATGTGCAAACAGGGCAAAACACAAACACAAGCAGCAACAACGACATAAAAACTTTGTTGAAGAGCCTGGAAAAGTTGCTCCGGATGGAGTTAATTAAATGGTGGGAAAAGAAAAGTTTAGAAAAGTATAAGGAAGTCGGAAGGGTGCCTCAGGGGCTCAAAGTACTCATTTCTCCATCATTTGAGAAGCCAAACACACTCATTTTTAAAGAGTGGGCAACAAACAATTTAGAATCCTCCATGAATATGGTATCTATTCTTATAAAATATGTTGAAATCGACAGATTGGAAATTGTTAAAGAAAGTGATAAAAACAAATGTGCTATTGGATGCTCATGAATAGAAGGAGCTTGTTAAAAAAGGTTGTGAGGATATTGACATCAGATTAAAGAAACAGGAAGAAATAATCAAGGCACATAAAATATGGAAGTTTGCGCGTGATAAAAAAGATTACAAGACTGGTAGAGTGTTTACTTTCTCTAGGAAATTCGACACTGCTAAGAGACAGGCCTTTGTCTCTAAAACACCTGACAGCAATGTACGAGTCCAGATAGGCAATGAGTCATCCAATACGGAGGCCAGCTCGGGAAGTAGCAATTATGAGTCTGATGATAGTAGTACCAACAACCGACTAACTAAATTACCCACCGATTACACACCTTCAGAGGAACTGGGTTTTCTCATAGAGGACCCCCATCAAACACTTCGTTCTCACAACCCTGTCGCATCCTCTTGCCCCAAGGACCACAGGAGATCACGGTTGATATAAGGTATCTCTTTATAGTATTAGATTCAGCAGCGTTACATGCACACGTCCTACCCTTTGCCCTGGTCATTGTCCTGTCCTCTACTTCCTGCTTGACCGGAACTGGTGTCTGGTGTCGGCCCCCTCCCACGCTCATGCTCCGGGGTCCTAGTGCCCCATATCGAGGGCACAACATCTCCCCTTTGTTGCAAACAAACATTTCAGTGACACTCCTTCTTATCATTGACAGAGAACTGAGAGAGAGAGAGAGAGAGAGAGAGAGAGAGAGAGAGAGAGAGAGAGAGAGAGAGAGAGAGAGAGAGAGAGGAGATTCTGTAGCTGAGCCTCTTCTCATCACATCTCTTTGATCAGTCTCTTTGGCCTCTTGCCTTCCCTTTTTGGCCGTGTCTCTCCGTTGTCCATTCGGGCACTTTCGTTATGTCTTGTTTACTCTTGCAGTGGTCTCTGCTTTTCTTCTTCTTTGATCTTTACTTCCTTGAAATGCGAGCTGTTTCATGTGATGTGGTAACGCCCTGCAGATGCTGTTATAATGGGCCCTTTCACTTCAGTCACCATCAGCGGATCCTTCGAGAACGGGCGGTCTGACTTCCTCAGCTGTCTCTGCCGCACTACCACCGTGTCTCCTTCTTTTAGTTTCACCGGAATGGCATGCCTCCTTGCATCAGCATATGTTTTCATTGTCGCCTTTGCTTCTCCGTCCTTGGAAGCTATGTTGCTTCGCTCTTTTCCTTCCATCTGCGGTATCCTCGTCCTGCTCAAACATCCCAGCACAATCTCAGCGGGGCACCGCCCTGTGGAGCTGTGAGGAGTGTTCCTGTAGTCCCTTAATATCTGGCATATGGCCTGCCCTATCGATATCTGTGTTATCTTTGCTCTTTGTACAGCCTTCTTGATCGAGGGCCCATGAAACCTTTCTGCTATGCCATTCGCCTGTGGCCACAGCTGTGTTATTCTCCGGTGACGATCCCTAAGTAGTCCATTAATTTTCTGAATTCTTCTCCTGAGAAGGGCGGACCATTGTCAGTTTTTAGAAATTGCGGCGGGTCCCATGCTGCGAAGACATCATCCATGACTGGCAGCGTCTCATTTGCTGATGTTGACGCTACTTGCCGTACAATGGGGAATCTGGAGAATTCGTCTATTATCACTTGCAGGTAGTTTCCTGTCTCCAGGGGCCCAGGGCACGACAAACCCTACGAAGAAAAACGACGAGGGAGCAACAACCGCAGAAAACAAAGGCGGAAATTTCAGAGGCTGAGGCAGAGGGGGCAGGGGCAAGAAGTCAACCCAAAAGTGAAGGGGATCAAAGAATCAGATAAAACAGTGATAAACCTATCTGATGTAGAACTATCGGTCTCCGAACTCCAACTGCTCTCGCTTTAGGCTTATCATTCTGTCCTGAAAATAGCTTCAAATATGCACAGACTGAAACTTTAAAAACATTTCAAGTTGAATAAAATCAATGAAACTGCCAAGATAAATAGACTCATAACTACAACAGGGAGTAATCTGCAGGTAGCGGATATTCATCTATTGAGATCTATGCATGCTTTAGCTCAAGATGATGACAACAGTGCTAGCTCCACTCAAGGTGACCTTTCTGAACTCGGAATACAAAGTAACCAAATGAGCTCAATTCCCTTTCGGCAGCCGTCTACGTTTATACCATTGATGCCTAAAGATGCAAAAGATATCTTTAGTGATTGTGTTGTAGAAGATCTCAAAAAATGGAATCGAAATGTACTGTGCAAAGACAAACAAAGAAAGTTTAAAGAAAAGCAATACACTTATGCACAAACTTCTGAGCAATGGCAATATCATCATAAATAAGTCGGACAAAGGGGGAAATATAGTTTACTCTTGCAGTGGTCTCTGCTTTTCTTCTTCTTTGATCTTTACTTCCTTGAAATGCGAGCTGTTTCATGTGATGTGGTAACGCCCTGCAGATGCTGTTATAATGGGCCCTTTCACTTCAGTCACCATCAGCGGATCCTTCGAGAACGGGCGGTCTGACTTCCTCAGCTGTCTCTGCCGCACTACCACCGTGTCTCCTTCTTTTAGTTTCGCCGGAATGGCATGCCTCCTTGCATCAGCATATGTTTTCATTGTCGCCTTTGCTTCTCCGTCCTTGGAAGCTATGTTGCTTCGCTCTTTTCCTTCCATCTGCGGTATCCTCGTCCTGCTCAAACATCCACAGCACAATCTCAGCGGGGCACCGCCCTGTGGAGCTGTGAGGAGTGTTCCTGTAGTCCCTTAATATCTGGCATATGGCCTGCCCTATCGATATCTGTGTTATCTTTGCTCTTTGTACAGCCTTCTTGATCGAGGGCCCATGAAACCTTTCTGCTATGCCATTCGCCTGTGGCCACAGCTGTGTTATTCTCCGGTGACGATCCCTAAGTAGTCCATTAATTTTCTGAATTCTTCTCCTGAGAAGGGCGGACCATTGTCAGTTTTTAGAAATTGCGGCGAGTCCCATGCTGCGAAGACATCATCCATGACTGGCAGCGTCTCATTTGCTGATGTTGACGCTACTTGCCGTACAATGGGGAATCTGGAGAATTCGTCTATTATCACTTGCAGGTAGTTTCCTGTCTCCAGGGGCCCAGGGCACGACAAACCCTACGAAGAAAAACGACGAGGGAGCAACAACCGCAGAAAACAAAGGCGGAAATTTCAGAGGCTGAGGCAGAGGGGGCAGGGGCAAGAAGTCAACCCAAAAGTGAAGGGGATCAAAGAATCATATAAAACAGTGATAAACCTATCTGATGTAGAACTATCGGTCTCCGAACTCCAACTGCTCTCGCTTTAGGCTTATCATTCTGTCCTGAAAATAGCTTCAAATATGCACAGACTGAAACTTTAAAAACATTTCAAGTTGAATAAAATCAATGAAACTGCCAAGATAAATAGACTCATAACTACAACAGGGAGTAATCTGCAGGTAGCGGATATTCATCTATTGAGATCTATGCATGCTTTAGCTCAAGATGATGACAACAGTGCTAGCTCCACTCAAGGTGACCTTTCTGAACTCGGAATACAAAGTAACCAAATGAGCTCAATTCCCTTTCGGCCGCCGTCTACGTTTATACCATTGATGCCTAAAGATGCAAAAGATATCTTTAGTGATTGTGTTGTAGAAGATCTCAAAAAATGGAATCGAAATGTACTGTGCAAAGACAAACAAAGAAAGTTTAAAGAAAAGCAATACACTTATGCACAAACTTCCGAGCAATGGCAATATCATCATAAATAAGTCGGACAAAGGGGGAAATATAGATCTCTGGCCCCGTGATTTGTATATGCAAGAAGCAGAAAGGCATCCTAGTGATAATGCATGTTATAGAAAAGCCACTTTTAATGACCTCAGACACATCAAGGATTCCATATTTAAAGAAGTATCACAATGGAAAAGAATGGGACTCTTAAGCAAAAATGAATTTTTTTTTTTTTTTAAATGATGACCCTACCAACCCAGTGTTCTACTTCATCCTGAAGGTGCATAAAAACACAATACATGTACCTGGCAGACCTATTATATCTGCTCAAAAAGGATTACTCGAAGCAATGTCTAAATATGTGGACTATTTTCTACATGAGTTCGTGGAAAATTTACCTTCGTATATTTGAGATACAGGTCACTTTCTGTCAAAGATCCATGGGGTTGAGTGGA